>NC_069504.1:264432196-264654696 GCF_027579735.1 Bombina bombina | reverse complement strand
AGGAATGGGTCTTATCCCAAAAGCGGAGTGCATGTAGGATAATTGGATTATTAATCTTATAGTAGGCCCTAGTGTGTTTTGGTAACCATATAAGGTCCACAAGAAGGAGGGGGTCAGGCAAAGTCGCCTGTTCTAGGATTTTCCATTTGCTCTGGGAAGCTTTAACATTCCAGGCAAGAATATGAGCCAATCTAGCGGCCTCATGATAGAAGATTAAGTTGGGGGCGCCTGCGCCTCCACTCAAAAGTGGTTGTTGCATTATTCTTGTGGCCACCCTGGGATGTTTGCCTCTCCAAACAAATCTATTACACGTAGCTTGAAATTTACCAATGAGCGATTTGGGGATAGGAATGGGAAGGGCGCGAAATAGGTAAGTGAGCTTGGGAAGGAGGACCATCTTGAACGCGGCAATTCTGCCTAGCCAAGATATACAAGGGACATTCCATTTTATAGCACAATTTTGAAATTGGTGCAGAAGTGGGTAAAAGTTAGCCTCTATGACAGTGGATATATTGCTAGATAAATAGACACCTAAGTGTTTGATCTTATGTTTAGACCAATTAAATGGGTACATCCGCTTTAATTTTGCAAGTTCGCTATCGGCTATGTTTATAACATAGGCATCTGTTTTGTTTATGTTAAGTTTATAGAAGCTGATACTACCAAAGCTCTCAAGCAAAGTGAAGAGGGAAGGAAGGGATCCCGATGGATCTCCTAAAAAAATAGTCAGATCGTCTGCAAATAGGGCGGTCTTTTGAGAGATACCCGCCACTTCAACTCCCTTAATATCTGGGTTTATTCGAATAGCCTCCGCCAGGGGTTCCATGATCAGGGTAAAAATAAGAGGGGACAATGGGCACCCTTGTCTTGTCCCATTGGAAATAGGGAAAGTTGATGAGTGAAAGCCTAAACCTCTGACTGAGGCCGAGGGCGTGGAGTATAGTGCAGCTATGCAAGAGTAGAATCGCGGAGGGAAACCGAACCTTCTTAAGACCTCGAACATATAGGTCCAGCCCACCCTGTCGAAGGCTTTTTCCGCATCTAGAGCCAGAGTTGTACATGGAAAGCCTGTTCTCCTGGCTTCTAGATGTATGTTAAGAATTCTTCTGGTATTATCTGGTCCCTCTCTATGCGGGGTAAAGCCAACCTGGTCCCAGTTGATTAATGAGGGAAGGATGTGGTTAAGTCTAGTGGCCAAGAGTTTAGCAAAAATTTTCGTGTCGGTGTTGATTAATGAAATAGGGCGAAAATTTTCACAGATGTTTGGAGGTTTGCCGGGCTTAGGAATCGTAATTATAGTAGCTTCTAGGAATTCAGCCGGGAATACGCTGCTATGTCTGGCCAAAGAAAACAATCTATTAAGTACGGGTGAAAGCTGTGGGAGAAATGTTTTATAGAAGAGGGCATTGTAACCATCAGGACCAGGGGCTTTGCCATTTTTTAGTGAGATGATGGTGTCTTTGATTTCTTTAGGACTAAAGGGGGAATCCAAAAAAGTTTTTTGTTCCTCCGACAGGGTGGGCAAGGACAGACCGTCCAAGAAACTCTGAACTCGAGGTAACGAGGGGAGAACGTCAGCAGTATGGTTTTCTAGATTATACAGAGATGAGTAGTAGCTAGCGAAGGCATCACCGATGTCTGAAGGGAGACGAACTGTGCCCGAGGGTGTTTTGATGTATGGGATTCGCGCCGCAGCAGTGCGTTGTCGCAGTTTATTAGCCAATAGCCTATCTGCTTTATTGCCTTTAGCGTAGAAGGTTTGTTTAAAATTTTGAATGCGAGCCTGCAAACGCTGTGACTCTATCTCCTCGATCCGGTTCTTGATTTCCTTAATTCGATTTAATATCTGGGGGTCTAGTGTTAGCATGTGGGTGGCGTTTAAGTCTCTTAGGGCTACATGTAATTGGGCTAAGGAGTTACCTGTTTTTTTCTTTTGCTCAGCCTTTAGTTTAATAAAGAGGCCTCGGATAAATGCCTTCAGGGAGCCCCAAAGATTGTAGTCGCTGACTGCACCATTGTCGTTAGTCGCTAAAAAGTGTTCTATCTCAACCCTGAGGAATTCAGTATGTTCCATAGAGGAGAGAATGAAGTCTGGCATTTTCCACGGAGGCCTAGGGGCATTTGGATTGTGAGTTTGTAAAGATAGTTGTACAGGAGAGTGGTCCGACCATGTACAGCCAGGCATGTGAATATATTGAACAAGGTCTAGAAGATGGGGTTCACAAAAAATAAAATCAATTCTAGTGTAAGTGTTGTGGACGGGAGAATAGTAGGAATAATCTCTAGTAGAGGGGTGATGGGAGCGCCATGCGTCAAATAAGTTATACTGGGCTATGAGATTGTTAAATTGTTTAGCCTTCCCAGCTACAGAGGGGTCGCAGGGTTTAAACTGTTGTGATCGTCTATCATAAGTGGGGTCCAATATCAAATTGAAGTCACCTGCTAAAAGCAAGTTGTGCGTCTTATGTGCATATAGCAACCTTAGAAATTTACGGAGTGCTTGTATTTGCCCGGAGTTTGGGCCATAGTAGTTTGCTAGTGTGTACAGGACACCATC
The DNA here is from genome assembly GCF_027579735.1 of Bombina bombina. NCBI lineage: Eukaryota > Metazoa > Chordata > Amphibia > Anura > Bombinatoridae > Bombina > Bombina bombina. The sequence goes on along the minus strand of NC_069504.1, from coordinate 264,652,139 downwards.
AATTTTGCAGTTAATGATTAGGTACCTGCCTTGGGGGTCCCTGATTACTTCTATTTTTTCGTATAGTATGCTCTTATGCAGCATGATCGCAACTCCTCTCGACTTTCCCGTGAAGGAAGCCGTTTCCACAACTGGGAAGTGTTTGGAGTTAAGGGGAATGGATGTCCCTGCTATCCAGTGTGTCTCTTGTAGAAATGCGATTTGTGTTCTAGCATGGGCCAGGTGACCTAACAATCTACTTCTTTTGTTTGTGGTATTAAGCCCTCTGGTATTGTGGGAAGTGCAAATGAGTGCCATTTTCATGGGGGAAGCTCCTCAGGGAAGAGAGAACAGGAAATAAGGGAATTGGAAAGGAAAATGGGGTAGGGAGGAGGAAAAAGGGGAAGAGGGAAGAAAAAAAAAAAAAAAAAAAAAAAAAAAAAAAAAAAAAAGGGGGGGAGGAGGGGGGGAAAGGGAAAGCTTAAAATAGTACTAAAAGGAAGATGGAGTAAGTAGTATCAATTAGGAGGTTAGTACTGTTATGGGTAGGAAGCTTATTCGGTATTCAATAGGATAAGTTTTTACTTTTAGTTTTCTATCGTTTCTTTTCTTTGCTGAATAGTAATTCTATGAGGGTGCGGTATAGACAAGAGTAACCGCTTATGTAGCCCCCTAGTAAATAGGGGTACCTTAGGTAAGGGGGATGTTAGTTGGGGGGGGGAGGTGAGAGATATTGAATAATCGATTAACTAATTGGTTATATAATACTAGTGGGTAAATATAAAGCCAAGCTTTTGAAGCTCCAGAAGGGAGTAAGGGTATTGACTGGTATGAAATAGGAGGGATATAAATAGCCAGTTTGCCTGTACTAAAGAAGGTAGTTATGAAGAGAATGTGTGAGCACAGTGCTGCGTAGTGGTGGGGGAAAATCTCAAAGAGACAAATTATTCTGTTGTGCAGGTATAAACACAGAGAGACATTATTGCAATGTTACAGTATAACAATATAACAGTCATCTTCCCCAAGAGAGAGAAGGGGAGAGAAAAACAAAAACAAAAAAACCTATAACAGAGAGGTAACCATTTGGAACAATCAACCGTTCAAACATGTAAATGAGTGCAAATAACGGAAGAGATCTCACGTCATGTTAGGCTGAATGATCTCCACTGTCTATGTGAAGAGGGTAAAGAGTCTAGGCAGTGTAATTGTTATGAGGAGACTCTTATAGCTGTTCCAAAGATTTAACATCAGGAAGAGCCAGAAGAGTATAATCTATGTGGTTAAGATGGGTACACAGAAGCATGCGGTGTGGTCTGAGTTTAAGTCTTTGTGATCTATAGTTGTGCCCATAAAGGAATATCCTAGGGAACTGCTGATATAACCAAGAAAAGACAATAAAACAGTATAGCAATTATTTGCCTTATAACATATGCAGTAGAGAAATGACCATATTAAATAATCAACAGTTCAAACACATAATAAGATATAAGTAACAAAAGAGATCTTGTATTGTGTTGTTTTAAATTAAGTTAAGTTTAAGGGGCTTCAACAGCCAAGCTATAGGAACTAAGCATCTAGGTATTTAATATAATGTGTCAGGATTCTATCAGTTAACCCGTATATTTTGAATCAGGGGAACTAGTGAAGTATAATCTAAGCTGATGAGGTGGGCACCCTAATATTGTCGGTGTAGCCTAATCTTGAGTCTATATAGCTAATAGGTGTATCAGGGAGGGGATGCTCTAGTAAGCTGTTGGGGTATTTTGGGCAGTTAGAGTGAGTAAAGGCGTAGATAGTTATGCATACTAGTTCCCATATAGCAATCAGTCATCTATATATTCTGGCTTGCTCTAGATGTCTATAGGGTGAGCTCTTATGTATATTATGTAGCACTTACACTTCTTAGTAGGAAATCCTGCCAATCTAAGGGTGTTATTGACAGTGATGTTGTTAGCGAGTGTCAATATGATTGGTTTCTGTGAGTCTAGAGTGTGCTATGTCTGGTAGTCCCCATCGGGGTGTTTATCTAGAGTATTCAAATATGTGGGATCTATATTCCCACCTGAGTGCGAGACACTCAATTAATGGGGCTGGTCAGAGATAGTGTGCTAAAATTTATGTTACCTCTGAGTAGTGTATATTGGGAAGCTGGTATTGTTGAAAAGCAATTGAAGAGAAGAAAAAAAAAACAAAAAAAAAAAAAAAAAATACAAACAAAAAAAAAAAAAAAAAACCAAACAAACAAAAAAAAAACAAGAAAATGACAATTAGATAACAATTAAAACAACATACAACAGTTAACTAATACTTATCAGTCCTTGGTCAATTGCAATGAGCAAGGGGCTCTGATGATCCCCAGTCACCTAGGATCTAGTCCAGAAAGGGCAGCACATCTGTAAATAAGGTGAAAGGTTTTAGGTGTCTGGAGAGGAGATTCTTCTTCTCTGTGGGAGAGCAGACCATTCCTCAGCATCTCCTTGAATATGAAAGGGAGGGCCTTTAAGACTTGGTGTCGGCCGTATGAAAGATTTAGCTTTAACGTCTCTTGGGGTAGGCTGTGGATCCGTAGAGGTAGTCTGTAGACGTTGTTCCGAGAAGACATCTGAAGTGTTAGGCGATGTCCAGGCTTCTGCTGTGGCTCTTAGAGTAGTGCGCTGTTGTGGAGGTTTGCCTTTTTGTGTGGGTAGTAAGTTCCACTGTTGTAAAAGTTCAAGACCTTTATCTGCATTCAAAATTGTGAACATCTGATTGTTTCGGAAAACAAGCAGCTTTATGGGATACCCCCAGCGATATCTGATGTTGTTATTTCTTAAAGTAGAAGTAATATCCGTGAAGGTTTTCCTTTTTTGGAGCGTTCTCATAGATAGGTCCGGAAATATCTGTATGACTTTAAACTTGTCTGGTAGAGTAGGTTTTTGGAAGTGTGCTCTTTGGATTCTTTCCTTATAGGTGTAATAGTGTAAACGCACTATGACGTCACGTGGTTGATCCTCAGAGAGGCCCTTAGGTTTAAGTGAACGATGGGCTCTGTCCATTAAATCTTCAGCCTCAGTGGTTTTAGGAGCTAACAAGTGAAACAACTCTTGAAGGAAAGTCTGTAGATCTGAGTTGGAGACAGACTCCGGCACACCCCTGATCCTGAGGTTATTCCTCCGGGATCTGTCCTCCATGTCAGCTATTTTGTCGTCGATAACTTCAAAATAGTCTGAGAGGCGTTGTGTAAAGCCTAAGATATTTGTCTGTTCAGTAGATAGATCCTCATACCTTCTTTCCAGTGAGTCAATACGCTCATTTGTGGAGGATATTTCCTTTTTAAGTTCAGCAGTGGAGGCAGAAAGCTTTGCTGTAAAAGAAGCATGATGTTTATCTAACATTAATTGTAGAGAGTCCATTATGAAGGATGGGGTGACCTCTGTGTTTGTGGCTTGCTGTATGTCCTGCATGGCAGATAGCATAAGATCTGAGGTCTCTGATCTCGGCGAGTCTGGAGAGTCTGTTTCGTTAGGAGAGCCTGAGCGAGAGGGACCAAAGTGATCAATAACTGTTTTCTTTGGGGGATAGAGCTGTTTGTTATTTTTCTTTCTAGCTGACTGAGACATGCTGCAGGGATCAGTGGTGTAATATGAGTTAGCTGTGAATTTACAAGGTGTAGCACGGGCAAAGCAGCACTGTAAGGGAGACAGGCAAAGTTGGCTAACAATTGTTTATTCCATTATTATAGCCAGTTAAACAGGTCAGAAGAAAGGGTATAGTCACAGGCTGTAGTTAGTTTTTGGTGTAATCAGGTAACAGTTGGTAGGTTCTAGGTCTAAGAAGCCATCAAATCCCACTTCCGCAGATACAATATTGTCAAGAGCCTTTCTCTTCTCCCTCCTCTCCTCCCCCCCTCTAAGTCCTTACATTATAGGAGTTGCACCATATTAGTGTTGGCAAGGCAAGGAAAAAAAAAGGCTTGTTTATTAAAGTTCAGCTGAAGTATGCCCTGTATTTAAGTATGTTTACTGGTGTACTCAGCTATGTCAGAGATGCTAGGGGAATAGCTGTAGGACAGACACCCTGGAACTAGATCCCACGTGGAGATGCTGTTGCTGTGTCACATATAAACCTGGTAGGGATCGTGGTAAACCAGATAAGGCAATAATATGACAAGTGCTCCGGTACAGGAGTATAATAATGCACTGTATGTAACACAAATTAGGATTGCAGGCAGTCTGTTGTGCGTTATGTGCACTGAGTTAGATGCGCTCTATCAAAGAGAGGAGTAGAGGCAGGAAAGAAAAAGAAAAAATGGCGTCTTCACGCCTTAATTAGAGGAGTTCTTTATCGGCACTGAGAATTGAGTGTATATCCTCACATTAAGTGGTCAGCGCGACCTCACCTGAATGGGTGTACAGCAATAGGTCTCCTTGATCTGAGCCGGTATCTGCTCTGTCGCCCCTTACTGCTGATGGTGTTGTCGCCGGGTTGGTGTGACGTCCTCAGGGACCTGGCACCGAACAGTGACAGCTGCGTTGGTTTCTGAGCTCCGGAGCGGATCCCCGACCCTCCGGAGCTAGTAGTGTGAAGCTGTGTAAGCTGGTGCGGTGATAGAGCAGTGTCCCGCCGGAGAAAGCTGCTTACAGGGCCCTGTAGCGCTCACGGGTCTGGAATGGGTCAGGCTCTTGTTAGATCCTCGACAGAGTGGAGGGGTGTCCCAGTACAAAGGAATAGTTGGGGGTTAGTAAAATACCCCTAGTAGAAAAACAAGTCGCTTATCTAATAATTTAATCACCTTATTTTTAGTTAGTGTGGAGGAGCTCTAACAAGATGCGACTGCTGTGTGCGATAGCTGGCTCCGCCCCCCCTAGTGTAGGTTTATTTAACCACAGCAAAATATTTTATTTTATTTTGTTTGATGTATAAAAAAGGGGAAATTGAAATCTTGTTTAGGTATGTTGGGCTCAGTTAACACTGACTGCAATCATTTCTTTGAAAGCAGTACTATTGTGCTGAGTCCTATTGCTAAAAACAATGTTTTATTAGTATGCTGTGTTAAAAACACAAAAAAACAGGAAAAAAAGGAGGTTTACACAAATGGACCATAAAACATACATAAAACAGAGTAATAAGCTATTTGTTCTAGGTCTGGCTATACCGTCTGAAACTAACTTGTTGAAAGTATGTAACAGACTGATGCCAGAACAATTATATAGAAAGAGTATTGATTATTAAATTTATGATAAAAATAGGGGGTAAAAATTCATATACGGATCAAAAAAAGGTGAATAAAATTCATGAGATATAAAAAAATGCAGGTTTTTATAAAGGGATAATTGATTGTATAGTAGTCACTGAAATGTTAAAAAAAACTGACAATTTTGGCTATAAGTAGTGCGCACTACAAAGTTAATAACATGATCGAATAAATATATTCGTTTAAAAATAGAGTGTTATAAATAATTAATAAAACAATCTGTGGAGCGCCTAAATATTATATAAAACTTATCTCCAAACAATAGTCCAATCGTTGGTGTATAGTGGATAGAGCTCTCGCGTTTAGTTTGTTGCCCCTACATCCTTCTGCCTTCCCGCTGATGGGTTGTAAGTTCCAGGGTGGTTTCTATGTTGATCGATGCCTGCCTATGGGCTGTGCCATTTCTTGTGCCTTATTTGAGAAATTCAGCACGTTTTTGCACTGGGCCGTAGCTCATAGGGTAGGTAGGGATTGCATTGCACACTATCTGGATGACTTCTTGATAGTAGGTCGGAAGTATTCTGAGGATTGCTTAGAAGCAATGAACATAATGCGAGAGCTGATGGCTTTTTTAGGGGTTCCTCTTGCTGAGGAGAAAACCCAAGGTCCAGTTACCTGTTTAACCTTCCTCGGCATAGATATTGACACAGAGCAAATGATTTGCAGATTGCCCATTACCAAGGTGCAGAGTATGTTAGAGGTGGTTAAAGCAGCCGTGTCATCAAAGTACATTACTCTGAAACAGCTGCAGTCACTCCTTGGCCTATTGAATTTTGCTTGTCGGGTTATCCCCATGGGGAGGGTATTTAATCGCAGGCTCGAAAGTAAATTATGTGGCAAGACTAATCCAGCTGTGAAAATATATATTTCAGGGGGAATGACTGCCGACCTAAAGGTATGGGAGTCTTTTCTGCAGCACTTTAACAGCATTCGTTTCTGGCGCTCAGAATCTATCTCGAGTCAGCTCCTTCACCTGTTTATTGACGCGGCGGGATCCGGTGGTTATGGAGCATACTTTCAGGGGGAGTGGAGCGCGGGCCCTTGGCCTGCGGATTGGAAGAGTAGGGGTTTAACCCGTATTCTCACGCTCCTGGAATTGTTCCCCATAGTCATGGCAATTGAGCTCTGGGGAAAACAGTTTTCTAATAGGAATGTTATTTTATGGACGGATAGTAGTGCATGCCATAAATAGATTGTCCGCCACTTCGGCTGCTGTGGTCTGCTTGTTACGACACTTGGTGTTACACTGTTTGGAACTTAACATTCAGTTTCAAGCTCAACATGTCCCCGGGGTGAACAATGTAATTGCTGACGCCCTATCTATGTTTGAATGGACAACATTTAGGCGTCTTGCCCCTTGCGCTGCCAGATTAGGCTTACCCTGTCCCCAATTTCTTTGGCAGCTTCTGAATCCTGGGTATCCCTGCTCCCTTTAGTCTGCGCATCATTGGCTCCATCCACCTGGTACTCTTATGTCAGGTCTTGGAGGGAATGGGAGTCCTTCTGCCATGATCAGGAAGTGGAGGCGGCTACAGCTATGCAAGTTGTCTTATGTAACTGGCTGGTGAGTTTATGGTCGGCTGGGGCACACCCCGGTGCCGTTCAGGCTTGCATAGCCGCACTCGCTTTTTTCTATCGGGCACTCGCATTACCTGATCCCACAAATTAATTTTTTGTGCGGCACGTGCTCAAGGGTTGGGGTCGCTTGCAGCCACAGCAAAAAGATTCCTGCGAGCCCATTACCCGGGAGTACCTGGAGAAACTGGTCACGGCCTTGGAGGCGGTGTGCTCTTCTCCATATGAGCTCTGTTTATTCCGGTCAGCTTTTGTATTGGCATACGCGGCTGCCCTGCGCATAGGCGAGCTGGTTTCCCCATCCAAACGTTGCACCAATAAGGGTGTCCAAATACAGCATATTAAAGCATCTCCTGACTCTATTTTGCTCTTCCTCCCCGTTCAAAAACTGATCAGCAAGGCAGGGTGATTTGGGTGACCATTTCCACGATGCCGGGTGATTGCTGCCCTGTCAAATTAGTGAACCGTTATCTGGCTGCCCGTCCCCCAGTTCCAGGCCCATTGCTTATGCACGAAAATGGTTCTGCACTGTCTACTTATCAGTTCCGCAGAATACTGTCCCGCGCTGCTACCGTAGCGGGTCTTGATGCTACCAAAATAGCCCCTCACTCCTTTAGGATAGGTGCAGTGACAAATGCAGTGACATCAGGGCAATCTGTGGAGTCTATTAAGTGCTTGGGCAGGTGGCTTTCTAACAAATATAAGTCTTATGTACGGCCCCTTGTTTAACTTTGATTACAGTTTAGACACAGTTACTAACCTTTTTTGTTTTTTTAGGAGTATCCCAAGGCACAAAGAGAATTTGGATCGTGGGGCACTCCTACGTACACTGGGCATCGATCCGGTATTTGTCCCGCCCCGGTGGTCAAAGTTTTGGGTTCTCCCCTGCCAAAGCGTCAGTTAGATGGTTGGGGGAAAGAGGAATGTGTTGGCCTAGGCTCCCTTCCTTTCTGTCTGAGGCCCTTATTCGATGGGGAAAACCCCATATCATCATCTTGCACTTAGGGGAAAATGATTTAGGGGCCCTTCCAGTCCTGCAGCTGATTAAGATCATGCATGCTGATATAGCATGGATAAAAACCTGTATCCCCAATGTCACCTTGGGTTGGTCTAACATTATCCAGAGGCTGGAATGGAGGCACATGTCCTCACATAGTGCAGCGTATAGGGTCAGGAAAAAAAATAATTCGACCGTAGGCAGGACCGTCACAGAGCAGGGAGGTTTCGTGGTCAGACACAATGCCTTAACGGCTGACAAGATTGAGCATTATAGGAAGGATTGGGTACATTTAGAGGATGCAGCCTTGGATATATTTATTAGTGATATTCGAAGGTCTCTTATCCCCTTCCTTTAAGTCAGGTGCTAGTGTTATCTTGTGGCGGCAAGGATACCATCTCCGAGGTTATCTTGTGGTGGGAGGTCGTGGCCTTGTTGCGTGGGGAGAGGGTGAACGGGGGGAGCGATGGCCAATCTAAAAGTGGGAGGGGTGGATAGCCTCAGGTGCACATGAGGTGCCCCTCCTTCCCCTTGTGGGTGGGTCCATCAGCTTGCTTCCCTCAGTAGCATCTCCCAGGGCAGAGGGGACCCTCCCCTCTGCTGTAGTCTCCATTGGGGCCACTGACCTCCTGTAGCGCTGGGTTAACCAGCTCTTGTTTGCCGCCAGCCTAGCCTTGTTGGCTCCTAATTTATCTTTACTTTTATAATAAACAATTTTTAACCTGTGACGGTTTAAAATTTACCCACTAAAGCTAAGTTGTTGTGTCGTTATTTATAGTTTCATAGTTATAAGTTATTATAGAGTATAAGTTATTATAAGGTTATTGGTTAAGTTATATTTCCCTCTCTGCTGGTAACGAGCTGTAGGCCTTTAATCCCTTAAGGCAGTGAAAGGACCAGATGGGACTGTAGCAACCTAAGGGTTAAGGCTGTAGGGAGTGAGATAGGAGTAGAGGGCTGGGTAGTGAAGTTAGTGCAACATTGTTGCTAGTTTAGGGAGGAGCCCCTGTCTGACCTTAAAATGTGCTGATTTCAGTTTTCTTGCCCTCTTCTCCTGGTATCCTGAAGCAGAGACGTTTCCCCTCCCTCCCTTCCCTTGTTCTTGCGGCCCGAAGATTATAATATACCGCTATGGCATAGTTATGATTAGTCAATCTAAGCTCAGTAAGTCCATAGCTGTAATATATGATTCTCCATCATACTGCTTTTCCTCGGTCCGAGCGGCCTGGGGTGGCAGTTATCCTCATAGGCGGAGAATACTTACACCCTGACTGTGGGAGGTCATGGCCTTGTTGCGTGGGGAGAGGGTGAACGGGGGGAGCGATGGCCAATCTAAAAGTGGGAGGGGCGGATAGCCTCAGGTGCACATGAGGTGCCCCTCCTTCCCCTTGTGGGTGGGTCCATCAGCTTGCTTCCCTCAGTAGCATCTCCCAGGGCAGAGGGGACCCTCCCCTCTGCTGCAGTCTCCGTTGGGGCTACTGACCTCCTGTAGCACTGGGTTAGCCAGCTCTTGTTTGCCGCCAGCCTAGCCTTGTCGGGTCCTAAGTTATCTTTACTTTTATAATAAACAATTTTTAACCTGTGACGGTTTAAAATTTACCCACTAAAGCTAAGTTGTTGTGTCGTTATTTATAGTTTCATAGTTATAAGTTATTATAGAGTATAAGTTACTATAAGGTTATTGGTTAAGTTATATTTCCCTCTCTGCTGGTAACGAGCTGTAGGCCTTTAATCCCTTAAGGCAGTGAAAGGACCAGATGGGACTGTAGCAAACTAAGGGTTAAGGCTGTAGGGAGTGAGATAGGAGTAGAGCGCTGGGTAGTGAAGTTAGTGCAACATTGTTGCTAGTTTAGGGAGGAGCCCCTGTCTGACCTTAAAATGTGCTGATTTCAGTTTCCTTGCCCTCTTCTCCTGGTATCCTGAAGCAGAGACGTTTCCCCTCCCTCCCTTCCCTTGTTCTGGCTGCCCGAAGATTATAATATACCGCTATGGCATAGTTATGATTAGTCAATCTAAGCTCAGTAAGTCCATAGCTGTAATATATGATTCTCCATCATACTGCTTTTCCTCGGTCCGAGTGGCCTGGGGTGGCAGTTATCCTCATAGGCGTAGAATACTTACACCCTGACTGCGGGAGGTCGTGGCCTTGTTGCGTGGGGAGAGGGTGAACGGGGGGAGCGATGGCCAATCTAAAAGTGGGAGGGGCGGATAGCCTCAGGTGAACATGAGGTGCCCCTCCTTCCCCTTGTGGGTGGGTCCATCAGCTTGCTTCCCTCAGTAGCATTTCCCAGGGCAGAGGGGACCCTCCCCTCTGCTGCAGTCTCCGTTGGGGCCACTGACCTCTAGTGATGTCGTGAACTTAAAAATTTGACTTCAATAGGCAGGCGAACTTTAAAACCTACAAGGACTCTTTCTGGCCACAATAGTGATGGAAAAGTTGTTTCAAGGGGACTAAGACCTGGACTGTGGCATGCTGGAGGGGGATCCATGTCAAACCTCCCATGGAAAATTACATAGTTGATGCAGAGTCTGCTTTTAACCCATAAAGGGCCTAAATCACCAAACATTCCTAAATTGTTTGCAATAACGTGCTTTAAAACATCAGTTATGATGTTGTATCGATCAGGTAGTGTAAGGGTTACGCCCGCTTCACAGTGACAGACCAAACTCCAAGTGTAACGCACCGCAAACAACCGCAAACAGTCCATTTGCACAACCACGAGATACATAGATTTGATAGATAGATACATAGATTACATAGCTCAATCGATGCAATATACATATGATCGATACAAATTACATAGATCAATAGATGCAATATACATTTGATAGATACGAATTACATCGATCAATAGATGCAATATCCATTTGATAGATACGAATGTTATCGATCCAAAGATGAAATTTACATTTGATAGATATGAATTACATCAATCAAAAGATGTAATATACATTCTATAGATACGAATTACATTGATCAATAGATGCAATATACATTTGATAGATACGTTTGATAGTTAGATCGATTTGATAGATAAATAGATAGATTTGAAAGATATATAATTTCCCTGACAGAGTATAACAATAAGACATGCGGTTTGGGACCCGTGGTGTGTTAAGTAGTACTATTCTTAGCAGTTTACTACAACCTGTTACTCCCCCTATCGGGGGAGGTCTATATGGCCTGCATTTTTGGAACAGGGAGATGGAAGAAGATGATTGGTCTGTCCTCCTACTTCAAATTTGTCAAAAACACAAGTGGCTGTCTCAAAACAGTCCGGACACGAGATAGATAGATAGATATACATAGATTGATAGTTAGATAGAATCGATAGAAGATAAATAGATATATTTGTTAGATATATAATTACCCTGACAAAGTATAATAATTAAACATGCGGTCTGGGACCCATGGTAACTAGGTTGTGTTAAGTAGTACTATTCTTAGCACTTTCATCCCTGTAACTCCCCCTATCGGGGGAGGTCTATATGGCCTGCATAAATACCATGACAAAGTATAACAACAAGACACGCAGTCTGGGACCCATGGTAACTAGGTTGTGTTAAGTAAAACTTTTCTTAGCAGTTTAATCCCTCTTACTCCACCTTTCGGTGGAGGTCTATATGGCCTGCATGATTACCCTGACAAAGTATAACAACAAAACATGCGGTGTGGGACCCATGGTAACTAGGTTGTGTTAAGTAGTACTATTCTTAGAACTTTAATCCCTGTTACTCCCCCTATGAAGGGAGGTCTATATGGCCTGCATGATTACCCTGACAAAGTATAATAACAAAACATGCGGTCTGCGACCCATGGTAACTAGGTTGTGTTAAGTAGTACTATTCTTAGCACTTTCATCCCTGTAACTCCTCCTATCGGGGGAGGTCTATATGGCCTGCATGATTACCCTGACAAAGTATAATAACAAAACATGCGGTCTGGGACCTATGGTAACTAGGTTGTGTTAAGTAGTACTATTCTTAGCACTTTAATCCCTGTTACTCCCCCTATCGGGGGAGCTCTATATGGCGTGCCTGATTATCCTGGCAAAATATAACAACAAGACATGCGGTCTGGGATTGGAACCACTGTTAACTAGGTTGTGTTAAGTTTTACTATTCTTAGCACTTTAATCCCTGTTACTCCCCCTATCGGGGGAGGTCTATATGGCCTGCCTGATTATCCTGAAAAAATCTAACAACAAGACATGCGGTCTGGGAACCACTGTTAATGTTAACTAGGTTGTGTTAAATTGTACTATTCTTAGCACTTTAATCCCTGTTACTCCCCCTATCAAGGGAGGTCTATATGGCCTGCATGATTAACCTGACAAAGTATAACAACAAAACATGCGGTCTGGGACCCATGGTGGTTCTGGTATAACTAGGTTTTCTTAAGTATTACTATTCTTAGCAGTTTAATCCCTGTGATTGGTCTGTCCTCCTACTTCAAATTTGTCAAAAACACAATTGGCTGTCTCAAAATAGTCCGGACACAAGATAGATAGATAGATAGGATAGATAGATATACATAGATTGATAGTTAGATAGAATCGATAGAAGATAAATAGATATATTTGTTAGATATATAATTACCCTGACAAAGTATAATAATTAAACATGCGGTCTGGAACCCATGGTAACTAGGTTGTGTTAAGTAGTACTATTCTTAGCACTTTCATCCCTGTAACTCCTCCTATCGGGGAAGGTGTATATGGCCTGCATGATTACCCTGACAAAGTATAACAACAAGACACGCGGTCTGGACCGATGGTAACTAGGTTGTGTTAAGTAGTACTTTTCTTAGCACTTTAATCCCTGTTACTCCCCCTATCGGGGGAGGTCTATATGGCCTGCATGATTACCTTACCAAAATATAACAATAAGACATGCGGTCTGGGAACCAGTGTTAACTAGGTTGTGTTAACTCGTACTATTCTTAGCACTTTAATCCCTGTTACTCCCCCTATTGGGGGAGGTCTATATGGCCTGCCTGATTACCCTGACAAAATATAATAATAAGACATGCGGTCTGGGACCCATGGTAACTAGGTTGTGTTTTAAGTAGTACTATTCTTAGCACTTTAATCCCTGTAACTCCCCCTATCGGGGGAGGTCTATACGACCTGCATAATTCTGGGTGCATTATGGCTGCACCTCTCCCTAAAAGAGGCATCCGTTACAGAGTCTGTGGGCATGTATGCAAAGAGCTGTCCTGCCTAAAAGGAGCAGCAAGGCAGTACAGGTCGTTCTCCTTCAGCCGTTTTATACGATGGCCCACGACCCTCAACAGCCACAACAGCATGAAACACCACATATGCCATCCTTTTGCACAATAGAGTACAGGTATGGCATTGACTTTAGGAACACAGAGAAAATTTTTAGGAACCGTGAAATTGAACAAAAAACCATGCTTGGACACCCAGTACAGTACAGGTCGTTCTCCTTCGGCCTTTTTATGGGAGGGTCCACCAGGACCCTCAACAGAAACAACAGCAGGAAAGAGGACATATGCCATCCTTTTGAACAATAGAGTACAGGTTCGGCATTGATTTAAGAAACCCGGAGATAATTTTTAGGAACCGGGAAATTGAACAAAAAAAATGATTGGACACCCAGTACAGTACAGGTCGCTCTCCTTCAGCCTTTTTATAAGAGGGTCCAGGCCCCTCAACAGAAACAACAGCAGGAAAGAGGACATATGGCATCCTTTTGAACAATAGAGTACAGGTACGGCATTGATTTTAGAAACCCGGAGATAATTTTTAGGAACCGGGAAATTGAAAAAAAAATGATTGGATACCTAGTACACTTCGTTCTCCTTCAGCCTTTTTATAAAAGGGTCCAGGACCCTCAACAGAAACAACAACAGGAAAGAGGACATATGGCATCCTTTAGAACAATAGAGTACAGGTACGGCATTGATTTTAGAAACCCGAAGATAATTTTTAGGAACCCAGGAAATTGAACAAAAAAAATGATTGGACACCCAGTACAATTCATTCTCCTTCACCCTTTCTATAAGAGGGTCCAGGCCCCTCAACAGAAACAACAGCAGGAAAGAGGACATATGGCATCGTTTAGAACAATAGAGTACAGGTACGGCATTGATTTTAGAAACCCGGAGATAATTTTTAGGAACCGGGAAATTGAACAAAAAAAATTATTTGACACCCAGTACAATTCGTTCTCCTTCACCCTTTTTATAAGAGGGTCCAGGCCCCTCAACAGAAACAACAGCAGGAAAGAGGACATATGGCATCCTTTTGAACAATAGAGTACAGGTACGGCATTGATTTTAGAAACCCGGAGTTAATTTTTAGGAACCTGGAAATTGAACAAAACAAATGATTGGACACCCAGTACAGGTCGTTCTCCTTCACCCTTTTTATAAGAGGGTCCAGGACCCTCAACTGAAACAACAGCAGGAAAGAGGACATATGGCATTGTTTAGAACAATAGAGTACAGGTACGGCATTGATTTTAGAAACCCGGAGATAATTTTTAAGAACCGGGAAATTGAACAAAAAAAATGATTGGACACCCAGTACAATTTGTCATCCTTCACCCTTTTTATAAGAGGGTCCTGGACCCTCAACAGAAACAACAGTAGGAAAGAGGACATATGGCATCGTTTAGAACAATAGAGTATAGGTAAGGCATTGATTTTAGAAACCCGGAGATAATTTTTAGGAACCGGGAAATTGAACAAAAAAAAATGATTGGACACCCAGTACAATTAGTTCTCCTTCAGCCTTTTTATAAGAGGGTCCTGGACCCTCAACAGAAACAACAGCAGGAAACAGGACCTATGCCATCCTTTTGAAAAATAGAGTACAGGTACGTCATTGATTTTAGAAACCCAGAGATAATTTTTAGGAACTGGGAAATTGAACAAAAAAACCATGCTTGGACACCCAGTACAGTACAGGTCGTTCTCCTTCAGCCTTTTTAAAAGAGGGTCCAGGACCCTCAACAGAAACAACAGCAGGAAACACCACATATGCCATCCTTTCGCACAATAGAGTACAGGTATGGCATCCATTTTAGAAACCCGGATTTTTAGGAACCGGGAGATGGAAAAAGAAGCTTGGACAACCAGTACACTTTGTTTTCCTTCAGCCTTTTTAGACGAGGGTCCCGGACCCTCAACAGAAACAACAGCATAAAACACCACATATGCCACCCTTTTGCACAATCGAGTACAGGTATCGCATTGATTTGAGGAACCCGTAGATAATTTAGAGGAACAGGGAATATTGGACAAAAAACGTGCTTGGACACCCAGTACAGGTCGTTCTCCTTCAGCCTTTTTATACGATGGCCCACAACCCAAAACAGGCACAACAGCATGAAACACCACATATGCCATCCTTTTACACAATCGAGTACAGGTATGGCATTGATTTGAGGAACCCGGAGATAATTTAGAGGAACCGGGAATATTGAACAAAAAACGTGCTTGGACACCCAGTACAGGTCGTTCTCCTTCAGCCTTTTTATAAGATGACCCACGACCCTCAACAGGCACAACAGCATGGAACACCACATATGCCACCCTTTTGCACAATAGACTACAGGTATGGCATAGATGGAACCCGGAGATAATTTAGAGGAACCAAGAGATGGATAAAGATGCTTGGTCGGTCCTCCTCCTTCAAATTTGGGGCACTGCGCGTGCAATCTACTGTGCCACCAGATATGAGTGGTGTGTTAAGTAGTAGTATTCTTAACAGTTTAATCACTGTTATGTGTGGGGTTTTTTGCTTTGAGTTTTGTAGCCACAGTGCAGCAGCAGAGGCCAGAAAAATTAGGCATGTACAAATGCATGAAAAATTCGGTATTGTTGCAGCCACTGCTGTAGCAGTGGCCAGAAAAATTGATGTTTGTAAAACAGTAATAAAGTGCCCTTAAACCTTGCGGCTTGAACACTAGTTATTGGCGGATAAGTCACGCAAGTCATCCTGCATTATAAGAAAAAAAAAAGCCAGGGTGTGTACCATTTGTAGCCCAAGGCAGCTCATCTCATCATCAGGCCTTTTTTACTCAAATGTATCGCCCAATGTCAGTCCTTTCAGGATCCATCCCTCATTCATTTTAATAAAGGTGAGAAAGTCAAGACTTTTTTTACCTAGGCGACTTCTCTTCTCAGTGACAAAACCTCCTACTGCACTGAAGGTCCTTTCGGACAGGACACTTGAAGCGGGGCAGGCCAGAAGTTCAATTGCAAATTGGGATAGCTCAGGCCACAGGTCAAGCCTGCACACCCAGTAGTCAAGGGGTCCATCGCTGCTCAGAGTGTCAAGATCCGCAGTTAATGCTAGGTAGTCTGCTACCTGTCGGTTGAGTCTTTCTCTGAGGCTGGATCCCGAAAGGCTCTGGCGATGCATAGGAGTTAAAAAGGTCCGCATGTCCTCCATCAACAAGACGTCAGGAAAGCATTCTGTCCTTGCCGCCGTGGTCGTGGGAGGAGGAGGAGGATTACTTTCATCTCTTCCCCTGTTAGATTCCCGTTGTGCTGTGACATCACCCTTATACGCTGTGTAAAGCATAGTTTTTAATTTATTTTAAAAATTCTCCATCCTTTCCGACTTGCGGGAATTTGGTAACATTTCAGGCAATTTATGCTTATACCGGGGGTCTAGTAGCGTGGACACCCAGTTCAGGTCGTTCTCCTTCAGTTTTTTTATACGAGGGTCCCTCAACAGGCACGACAGCATGAAAGACCCCATTTGCACAAGGTTGGATGCCGAGCTAATCATGTCCCGTTCCTCATCCTCACTGATCTCACTGAGGGTATCTTCTTCCCCCCAGCCACGTACAACACCACGGGTACCAGAGAGGTGACAACAACGTGCACCCTGGGATGCCTGTTGTGCTTGGTCTTCCTCCTCCTCCTCCTCCTCCTCAAAGCCACATTCCTCCTCTGACTCCTCTTCCTCACAATCCTCTTCCTGCGTTGCCGCAGGTCCAGCAAGCGATGCTGATAAGGCTGTTTCTGGTGGTGATGGACACCACAACTCTTCCTCTTCACGCTCATCTACGGCCTGATCCAGCACTCTTCGCAGGGCACGCTCCAGGAAGAAAACAAATGGTATGATGTCGCTGATGGTGCCTTTGGTGCGACTGACAAGGTTTGTCACCTCCTCAAAAGGACGCATGAGCCTACAGGCATTGCGCATGAGCGTCCAGTAATTTGGCAAAAAAATCCCCAGCTCCCCAGAGGCTGTCCTAAAACCCCAGTCATACAAATACTCATTAACAGCTTTTTCTTGTTGGAGCAGGCGGTCAAACATTAGGAGTGTTGAATTCCACTGTGTCGGGCTGTCGCAAATCAAGCGCCTCACTGGCAGGTTGTTTCGACGCTGGATATCGGACAAGTGCGCCATGGCCGTGTAGGAACTCCTGAAATGGCCACACACCTTCCTGGCCTGCTTCAGGACGTCCTGTAAGCCTGGGTATTTATGCACAAAGCGGTGTACAATCAGATTACACACATGTGCCATGCATGGCACATGTGTCAACTTGCCCAATTTCAATGCCGCCACCAAATTACTTCCATTGTCAGAAACAACCTTGCCAATCTCCAGTTGGTGCGGAGTCAGCCACTGATCCACCTGTGCGTTCATGGTGGTCAGGAGTGCTGGTGCGGTGTGACTCTCCGCTTTCAGTCAAGTCAACCCCAAGACGGCGTGACACTGCCGTATCCGGGATGTGGAATAGTACCTGGGGAGCTGGGGGGGTGCCATTGATGTGGAGCAAGACGCAGAAGCAGAAGAGGACTCAGCCGAGGAAGAGGTTATGGAAGAGGATGGAGTAGGAGGAGTAGAGGAGGTAGCAGCAGGCCTGCCTGCAAGTCGTGGCGGTGTCACCAACTCTTCTGCAGAGCCACACATTCCATGCTTGTCAGACGTCAGCAGGTTTACCCAATGCGCAGTATAGGTGATATACCTGCCCTGACCATGCTTTGCAGACCAGCTATCCGTGGTCATATGGACCCTTGCCCCAACGCTGTGTGCCAGACATGCCATAACTTCCTTTCGCACAACAGAGTACAGGTTTGGGATTGCCTTTTGTAAAAAGAAATTTCTGCCAGGTATCTTCCACTGCGGTGTCCCAATAGATACAAATTTTTTGAAAGCATCAGACTCCACCAGCTTGTATGGTAAAAGCTGGCGGGCTAAGAGTTCAGACAAGCCAGCTGTGAGACGCCGGGCAAGGGGGTGACTTTGAGAAATTGACTTCTTACGCTCAAACATGTCCTTGACAGACACCTGACTGTGGGCAGATGACCAGGAACTGCTACGTAAGAGAGACTCAGTGGAGGATGGTTGAGAGGGGGCAAGGAGGACAGCAGTGGTTGATGTGGCTGAATATGCTGGAGCAGGAGGAGGAGGGTGGCTTTGAGTTTGTGTGCTGCTTCTACTCATGTGTTCTTCCCATCGGCGTTTGTGATGTGAGACCATGTGCCTTCGCAAAGCAGTTGTACCTTCCCACGAATCAGTCTCTTTTGGCACAAGTTGCAAATGGCATCGCTGTTGTCAGAGGCAGACACACACAAAAAATGCCACACTGCTGAGCTCTGCGATGACGGCATTCTGGTGGTGGCAACAGCATGCGTTGATGGTCGTCGGCGTGCTGCCTGGCTGCCCCCGGGTGCCGGTGCATGCTGTCTGACTGTGCCACTAGCTCCTTGCGACGACCTCCCCCTGCTTCCAACTCGTCTACGCCTCCTCCTCTCTGTCTCCCCATCTGAACTTTCCCCCTCTTCTTCTTCTCTTCTAGCAGGCACCCACGTGACATCCACGGCACATCATCATCAACCGCTTCACTTGTATCTGACACATCAAGAAAGGAAGCAGCAGCGGGTACAACATCATCATCATCACACCGTACCTCCATGTCTGTAATGCTGCCTGACTGAGACATATCACTGTTATCTACATCCTCTGTCAATGATGGTTGCGCATCACTCATTTCTTCCAACTGATGTGTCAATAACTCCTGTGACAGATCAAGTGAAGCGGCTGTGGTGCTAGTGTTGGTGGTGGCGTCAGGCGGGCGAGTGGCACTGGTCACTTGAGAGGTGCCCAAAGCACAGCTGGACGTAGATGGTGCATCAAGGTTAGGAGGACTAGGAGCGGAAGCTGTAGAAGATTGGGTGTCCTGTGTTAGGCATTCAACTAGGTCCTCCTCAAAACTTTTCGCGTCCCCCCTGGCACCCGGCGTCTGAACAATGTGTATATTTGTAGGGTCTAAAGGAATCACAGCACCACGACCACGACGGAACCTGCGGGGTGGCCTGCCTCTGCCTGTCATTTTTTTTAAAATGTACACTTACAATACTATTAAACAAATTATCAGTGGTGGCACTGGGCAAGTGGGCACAGTATACGCTGTGAGCCTGACAACAAAAAAAGACTGATGTTTCAAAGTCAAAAATGTTTATTTTTTAAATATTAAAAGTACTGTGACAAAAAATATGATTGGTGGCCCTAGTTGGCAAGTGGGCCTGTCTGGCACACACGCTGGGAGGAAGGCAACTGCAATTAGATTACACTAGCTGAGTCATGCTTCTTAGTCCAAAAATTTTTTTTAAAAGAAATTGACAATACTGTTAGAACAAATATGATTGCTGGCACTAGTTGGAAACGGCAAGTGGGCCTGGCACACACGCTGGCAGGCAGGCAACTGCAATTCAATGGCACTAGGAGACTGATGATTCCCAGTCCAAAAAGTTACGATTTAAAATATTTTCAATACTGTTACAACAAATATGATTGGTGGAAGTAGTTGGCTAGTGGGCCTGGCACACACACTGGCAGGCAGGAGGAAACTGCAATTCAATGGCACTAGCAGACTGATGATTCACAGTCTAAGAATTTTTTATTTTAAATATTTACAATACTGTTACAACAAATATGATTGGTGTAACTAGTTGGCAAGTGGGCTTGGCACACACACTGGCAGGCAGGCAACTGCAATTCAATGGCACTAGGAGACTGAAAATTCACAGTCAAAAAAGTTATGATTTAAAATATTTTCAATACTGTTACAACAAATGTGATTGGTGGCAGTAGTTGGCTAGTGGGCCTGGCACACACGCTGGCAGGCAGGAGGAAACTGCAATTCAATGGCACTAGCAGACTGATGATTCACAGTCTAAGAATTGTTTATTTTAAATATTTACAATACTGTTACAACTAATATGATTGGTGTAACTAGTCGGCAAGTGGGCCTGGCACACACGCTGGCAGGCAGGCAACTGCAATTCAATGGCACTAGGAGACTGAAGATTCACAGTCAAAAAAGTTATGATTTAAAATATTTTCAATACTGTTACAACAAATATGACTGGTGGAAGTAGTTGGCTAGTGGGCCTGGCACACACGCTGGCAGGCAGGCAGGCAGGCAGGCAACTGCAATTCAATGGCACTAGGAGACTGATGATTCACAGTCAAAAAAGTTATGATTTAAAATATTTTCAATACTGTTACAACAAATATGATTGGTGGCAGTAGTTGGCTAGTGGGCCTGGCACACACACTGGCAGACAGGCAACTGCAATTCAATGGCACTAGGAGACTGATGATTCACAGTCAAAAAAGTTATGATTTAAAATATTTTCAATACTGTTACAACAAATATGATTGGTGGCAGTAGTTGGCTAGTGGGCCTGGCACACACGCTGGCAGGCAGGCAACTGCAATTCAATGGCACTAGGAGATTGATGATTCACAGTCAAAACAGTTATGATTTAAAATATTTTCAATACTGTTACAACAAATATGATTGGTGGCAGTAGTTGGCTAGTGGGCCTGGCACACAGGCTGGCAGGCAGGAGGAAACTGCAATTCAATGGCACTAGCAGACTGATGATTCACAGTCTAAGAATTTTTTATTTTAAATATTTACATTACTGTTACAACTAATATGATTGGTGTAACTAGTTGGCAAGTGGGCCTGGCACACACGCTGGCAGGCAGGCAACTGCAATTCAATGGCACTAGGAGACTGAAGATTCACAGTCAAAAAAGTTATGATTTAAAATATTTTCAATACTGTTACAACAAATATGATTGGTGGCAGTAGTTGGCTAGTGGGCCTGGCACACACGCTGGCTGGCAGGCAACTGCAATTCAATGGCACTAGGAGACTGATGATTCACAGTCAAAAAAGTTATGATTTAAAATATTTTCAATACTGTTACAACAAATATGATTGGTGGCAGTAGTTGCCTAGTGGGCCTGGCACACACGCTGGAAGGCAGGCAACTGCAATTCAATGGCACTAGGAGACTGATGATTCACAGTCAAAAAGTTATGATTTAAAAAAATTTCAATACTGTTACAACAAATATGATTGGTGGCAGTAGTTGCCTAGTGGGCCTGGCACACACGCTGGCAGGCAGGCAACTGCAATTCAATGGCACTAGGAGACTGAAGATTCACAGTCAAAAAAGTTATGATTTAAAATATTTTCAATACTGTTACAACAAATGTGATTGGTGGCAGTAGTTGGCTAGTGGGCCTGGCATACACGCTGGAAGGCAGGCAACTGCAATTCAATGGCACTAGGAGACTGATGATTCACAGTCAAAAAAGTTATGATTTAAAATATTTTAAATACTGTTACAACAAATATGATTGGTGGCAGTAGTTGGCTAGTGGGCCTGGCACACACGCTGGCAGGCAGGAAACTGCAATTCAATGGCACTAGCAGACTGATGATTCACAATCTAATAATTTTTTATTTTAAATATTTACAATACTGTTAGAACAAATATGATTGGTGTAACTAGTTGGCAAGTGGCCTGGCACACACGCTGGCAGGCAGGCAACTGCAATTCAATGGCACTAGCAGACTGATGATTCATAGGCAAAAAATTATTTATTTTAAATATTTACAATACTGTTATAACAAATATGATTGGTGGAAATAGTTGGCACCAAGTGGGCCTGGCACACACGCTGGCAGGCAGGAAACTGCAATTCAATGGAACTAGCAGACTGATGATTCACAATCTATGATTTTTTATTTTAAATATTTACAATACTGTTGGAACAAATATGATTGGTGTAACTATTTGGCAAGTGGCCTGGCACACACGCTGGCAGGCAGGCAACTGCAATTCAATGGCACTAGCAGACTGATTATTCACAGGCAAAAAATTATTTATTTATTTTAAATATTTACAATACTGTTATAACAAATATGATTGGTGGCACTAGTTGGCAAGTGGGCCTGGCACACACGCTGGCAGGCAGGCAACTGCAATTCAATTGCACTAGCAGGATGATGATTCACAGTCAAAAAAGATTTTATTTTAAATATTTACACTACTGTTATAACAAATATGATTGGTGGCACTAGTTGGAAAGTGGGCCTGGCACACACGCTGGCAGACAGGCAACTGCAATTAAATAACAATAGCAGACTGATGTAACAGTTTGTTTTTAAAAAAGTTACAAAAATGTTACAACAGATAGGAGTAATGGCACTCAGGATAGAAACAGGCACAGTATGTGCTGGCAGCCTGACACACAGGCTGGCACTAGTGGTAGCAGGCTGGCCTGTAAACTAAAATTAAATAACACTAGAAGACTAATGTAAATGTTTTTTTTACAAAATTTAATATAATGTTACACCAGATAGGAGTCGTGAACTGGCACTGAGGATGGAAGTATGGCACAGTATATGCTGGCAGCCTGGCACACAGGCTGGCACTAATGGCAGCCTGGCTGGCCTGGCAACTAAAATTAAATAACACTAGAAGAGGACTGATGTAAAAATTTTTTTTTTTTAAATTTACACTAATGTTGTTACACCAGATATAAGTGGTGGAAAAAAGAGCGATTAATCTGTGTCACACTATATGATGTGGGCCAGAAACACACAGGCCTGTTGGAAAAAGAAATTAGATTACACTAGCAAAATTATTTAAAAAAAAAAATTTTTAAACTTTAAAATAATGTAAAGCAGATATGAGTCGTGGCTGGTAGGTAGGGCAGCAATTAACCACACCGCATTATGCTGTGTAAGTCAGAAACACACAGGCCTGATAGAAAATGAAATTAGATTACACTAGCAAAATAATTTAAAAGTTTTTTTTTAACTTTAAAATAATGTTCAGCAGATATGAGTGGTGGCACTGGCTGGCTGCTACATAGGGCAGCAATTAACCACAGTATGCTCTGTAAGTCAGAAACACACAGGCCTGATAGAAAATAAAATTAGATTACACTAGCAAAATGATTTAAAGGTTTTTTTTTTATTTAAAAAAAAGGTTAAGCACATATGAGTCGTGGCTGCTAGCCTAGGTAGGGCAGCAATTAACCACAGTATGCTCTGTAAGTCAGAAACACACAGGCCTGATAGAAAATAAAATTAGATTACACTAGCAAAATGATTTAAAGGTTTTTTTTTTTTAATTTAAAAATTTTTGTTGGTTAAATTTAAACTAATGTTAAGCAGATATCAGTGGTGGAACTAATCACAGTATATGCTGTGAGCCTCACACACAGGCTGAAAGCCAGGCAAATGCAAATAAAAATACAAAGAAAAAGAAAAAAAACGACTGAAGTTATAGCCCTAAAAAGGGCTTTTTGGGGTGCTGTCCTTGCAGCAGAGATGAGATGAGTCCTTCAGGACTGTAGTGGACACTAAATACACTATCCTAGCTATCTATTTCCCTATTATGTCAGCAGCAGCAACACTAAAGCTCCTCTCACTAAGAAAGCAAGATCGTAATGAGTCTAAAATGGCTGCTGCCAAGGAGCTGGGAGGGTCTGTGAGGCAGTGTCTGCTGCTGATTGGCTCTAATGTGTCAGAAGGCTGTGACATACAGGGTCAAAGTTTCCTCAATGATGACACATAGGGGGCGGATCGAACATCGCATATGTTCGACCGCAGCAGCGAA
This sequence comes from Bombina bombina, assembly GCF_027579735.1. NCBI lineage: Eukaryota > Metazoa > Chordata > Amphibia > Anura > Bombinatoridae > Bombina > Bombina bombina. The sequence goes on along the minus strand of NC_069504.1, from coordinate 264,628,433 downwards.
GGCGAACAATCTATGTTCACAGGGAACCATTCGCGGGCGAACAGTTCGGGACATCACTACTGACCTCCTGTAGCGCTGGGTTAGCCAGCTCTTGTTTGCCGCCAGCCTAGCCGTGTCGGCTCCTAAGTTATCTTTACTTTTATAATAAACAATTTTTAACCTGTGACGGTTTAAAATTTACCCACTAAAGCTAAGTTGTTGTGTCGTTATTTATAGTTTCATAGTTATAAGTTATTATAGAGTATAAGTTATTATAAGGTTATTGGTTAAGTTATATTTCCCTCTCTGCTGGTAACGAGCTGTAGGCCTTTAATCCCTTAGGACTCAGCACAATAGTACTGCTTTCAAAGAAATGATTGCAGTCAGTGTTAACTGAGCCCAACATACCTAAACAAGATTTCAATTTCCCCTTTTTTATACAACAAACAAAATAAAATAAAATATTTTGCTGTGGTTAAATAAACCTACACTATATCATCTAATTACACTAAAACCATTTTTGGGACCTTTAGCGCTAGTTCCATAATCCTTCAATTTTATATATATATATATATATATATATATATATATATATATATATATATATATATATATATATATATATATATATATATATATATATATATATATATATATATATATAACACATAGAAACACCCAGCACTCACTAGCTAGCTCACAGCTAAGATAAAATCACAACTGGAAAGGTTAGTCACCGCATCTGGCCAAATGGGAAAGCTCAGGCACCACGTCAAGGTCCTTTCCTTAGCCTGAGTCCCTAACACAGACACACCATCATGCGAGCTCACAAAGCTAAACAAACTGAGAACAAAGAAGGGGTGCACAGGTGGCTGTAATCACCCATAGAAAATACAAAACATGGAAGGGAACTGCACTCCAAGACCGGATCAGGTACACATCCTGTGACTCAGTAACATCCAGCCCTGGGTGCTAAATAGCACTCCAAAAAAGCTGTGATGTCACCAGAGCCACAGGCAGTTAACCCCAGTCCGGAATGGGTGCAAGAACCAAGGGAGATTACAAATAAAAAGTAATACAACACATAGAAACACCCAGCACTCACCAGCTAGCTCACAGCTAAGATAAAATCACAACTGGAAAGGTTAGTCACCGCATCTGGCCAAATAGGAAAGCTCAGGCACCACGTCAAGGTCCTTTCCTTAGCCTGAGTCCCTAACACAGGCACACCATCATGCGAGCTCACAAAGCTAAACAAACTGAGAACAAAGAAGGGGTGCACAGGTGGCTGTAATCACCCATAGAAAATACAAAACATGGAAGGGAACTGCACTCCAAGACCGGATCAGGTACACATCCTGTGACTCAGTAACATCCAGCCCTGGGTGCTAAATAGCACTCCAAAAAAGCTGTGATGTCACCAGAGCCACAGGCAGTTAACCCCAGTCCGGAATGGGTGCAAGAACCAAGGGAGATTACAAATAAAAAGTAATACAACACATAGAAACACCCAGCACTCACCAGCTAGCTCACAGCTAAGATAAAATCACAACTGGAAAGGTTAGTCACCGCATCTGGCCAAATAGGAAAGCTCAGGCACCACGTCAAGGTCCTTTCCTTATCCTGAGTCCCTAACACAGGCACACCATCATGCGAGCTCACAAAGCTAAACAAACTGAGAACAAAGAAGGGGTGCACAGGTGGCTGTAATCACCCATAGAAAATACAAAACATGGAAGGGAACTGCACTCCAAGACCGGATCAGGTACACATCCTGTGACTCAGTAACATCCAGCCCTGGGTGCTAAATAGCACTCCAAAAAAGCTGTGATGTCACCAGAGCCACAGGCAGTTAACCCCAGTCCGGAATGGGTGCAAGAACCAAGGGAGATTACAAATAAAAAGTAATACAACACATAGAAACACCCAGCACTCACCAGCTAGCTCACAGCTAAGATAAAATCACAACTGGAAAGGTTAGTCACCGCATCTGGCCAAATAGGAAAGCTCAGGCACCACGTCAAGGTCCTTTCCTTAGCCTGAGTCCCTAACACAGGCACACCATCATGCGAGCTCACAAAGCTAAACAAACTGAGAACAAAGAAGGGGTGCACAGGTGGCTGTAATCACCCATAGAAAATACAAAACATGGAAGGGAACTGCACTCCAAGACCGGATCAGGTACACATCCTGTGACTCAGTAACATCCAGCCCTGGGTGCTAAATAGCACTCCAAAAAAGCTGTGATGTCACCAGAGCCACAGGCAGTTAACCCCAGTCCGGAATGGGTGCAAGAACCAAGGGAGATTACAAATAAAAAGTAATACAACACATAGAAACACCCAGCACTCACCAGCTAGCTCACAGCTAAGATAAAATCACAACTGGAAAGGTTAGTCACCGCATCTGGCCAAATAGGAAAGCTCAGGCACCACGTCAAGGTCCTTTCCTTAGCCTGAGTCCCTAACACAGGCACACCATCATGCGAGCTCACAAAGCTAAACAAACTGAGAACAAAGAAGGGGTGCACAGGTGGCTGTAATCACCCATGGAAAATACAAAACATGGAAGGGAACTGCACTCCAAGACCGGATCAGGTACATATCCTGTGACTCAGTAACATCCAGCCCTGGGTGCTAAATAGCACTCCAAAAAAGCTGTGATGTCACCAGAGCCACAGGCAGTTAACCCCAGTCCGGAATGGGTGCAAGAACCAAGGGAGATTACAAATAAAAAGTAATACAACACATAGAAACACCCAGCACTCACCAGCTAGCTCACAGCTAAGATAAAATCACAACTGGAAAGGTTAGTCACCGCATCTGGCCAAATGGGAAAGCTCAGGCACCACGTCAAGGTCCTTTCCTTAGCCTGAGTTCCTAACACAGGCACACCATCATGCGAGCTCACAAAGCTAAACAAACTGAGAACAAAGAAGGGGTGCACAGGTGGCTGTAATCACCCATAGAAAATACAAAACATGGAAGGGAACTGCACTCCAAGACCGGATCAGGTACACATCCTGTGACTCAGTAACATCCAGCCCTGGGTGCTAAATAGCACTCCAAAAAAGCTGTGATGTCACCAGAGCCACAGGCAGTTAACCCCAGTCCGGAATGGGTGCAAGAACCAAGGGAGATTACAAATAAAAAGTAATACAACACATAGAAACACCCAGCACTCACTAGCTAGCTCACAGCTAAGATAAAATCACAACTGGAAAGGTTAGTCACCGCATCTGGCCAAATGGGAAAGCTCAGGCACCACGTCAAGGTCCTTTCCTTAGCCTGAGTCCCTAACACAGGCACACCATCATGCGAGCTCACAAAGCTAAACAAACTGAGAACAAAGAAGGGGTGCACAGGTGGCTGTAATCACCCATAGAAAATACAAAACATGGAAGGGAACTGCACTCCAAGACCGGATCAGGTACACATCCTGTGACTCAGTAACATCCAGCCCTGGGTGCTAAATAGCACTCCAAAAAAGCTGTGATGTCACCAGAGCCACAGGCAGTTAACCCCAGTCCGGAATGGGTGCAAGAACCAAGGGAGATTACAAATAAAAAGTAATACAACACATAGAAACACCCAGCACTCACCAGCTAGCTCACAGCTAAGATAAAATCACAACTGGAAAGGTTAGTCACCGCATCTGGCCAAATAGGAAAGCTCAGGCACCACGTCAAGGTCCTTTCCTTAGCCTGAGTCCCTAACACAGGCACACCATCATGCGAGCTCACAAAGCTAAACAAACTGAGAACAAAGAAGGGGTGCACAGGTGGCTGTAATCACCCATAGAAAATACAAAACATGGAAGGGAACTGCACTCCAAGACCGGATCAGGTACACATCCTGTGACTCAGTAACATCCAGCCCTGGGTGCTAAATAGCACTCCAAAAAAGCTGTGATGTCACCAGAGCCACAGGCAGTTAACCCCAGTCCGGAATGGGTGCAAGAACCAAGGGAGATTACAAATAAAAAGTAATACAACACATAGAAACACCCAGCACTCACCAGCTAGCTCACAGCTAAGATAAAATCACAACTGGAAAGGTTAGTCACCGCATCTGGCCAAATAGGAAAGCTCAGGCACCACGTCAAGGTCGTTTCCTTAGCCTGAGTCCCTAACACAGGCACACCATCATGCGAGCTCACAAAGCTAAACAAACTGAGAACAAAGAAGGGGTGCACAGGTGGCTGTAATCACCCATAGAAAATACAAAACATGGAAGGGAACTGCACTCCAAGACCGGATCAGGTACGCATCCTGTGACTCAGTAACATCCAGCCCTGGGTTCTAAATAGCACTCCAAAAAAGCTGTGATGTCACCAGAGCCACAGGCAGTTAACCCCAGTCCGGAATGGGTGCAAGAACCAAGGGAGATTACAAATAAAAAGTAATACAACACATAGAAACACCCAGCACTCACCAGCTAGCTCACAGCTAAGATAAAATCACAACTGGAAAGGTTAGTCACCGCATCTGGCCAAATGGGAAAGCTCAGGCACCACGTCAAGGTCCTTTCCTTAGCCTGAGTCCCTAACACAGGCACACCATCATGCGAGCTCACAAAGCTAAACAAACTGAGAACAAAGAAGGGGTGCACAGGTGGCTGTAATCACCCATAGAAAATACAAAACATGGAAGGGAACTACACTCCAAGACCGGATCAGGTACACATCCTGTGACTCAGTAACATCCAGCCCTGGGTTCTAAATAGCACTCCAAAAAAGCTGTGATGTCACCAGAGCCACAGGCAGTTAACCCCAGTCCGGAATGGGTGCAAGAACCAAGGGAGATTACAAATAAAAAGTAATACAACACATAGAAACACCCAGCACTCACCAGCTAGCTCACAGCTAAGATAAAATCACAACTGGAAAGGTTAGTCACCGCATCTGGCCAAATGGGAAAGCTCAGGCACCACGTCAAGGTCCTTTCCTTAGCCTGAGTCCCTAACACAGGCACACCATCATGCGAGCTCACAAAGCTAAACAAACTGAGAACAAAGAAGGGGTGCACAGGTGGCTGTAATCACCCATAGAAAATACAAAACATGGAAGGGAACTGCACTCCAAGACCGGATCAGGTACATATCCTGTGACTCAGTAACATCCAGCCCTGGGTGCTAAATAGCACTCCAAAAAAGCTGTGATGTCACCAGAGCCACAGGCAGTTAACCCCAGTCCGGAATGGGTGCAAGAACCAAGGGAGATTACAAATAAAAAGTAATACAACACATAGAAACACCCAGCACTCACCAGCTAGCTCACAGCTAAGATAAAATCACAACTGGAAAGGTTAGTCACCGCATCTGGCCAAATGGGAAAGCTCAGGCACCACGTCAAGGTCCTTTCCTTAGCCTGAGTCCCTAACACAGGCACACCATCATGCGAGCTCACAAAGCTAAACAAACTGAGAACAAAGAAGGGGTGCACAGGTGGCTGTAATCACCCATAGAAAATACAAAACATGGAAGGGAACTGCACTCCAAGACCGGATCAGGTACACATCCTGTGACTCAGTAACATCCAGCCCTGGGTTCTAACTAGCACTCCAAAAAAGCTGTGATGTCACCAGAGCCACAGGCAGTTAACCCCAGTCCGGAATGGGTGCAAGAACCAAGGGAGATTACAAATAAAAAGTAATACAACACATAGAAACACCCAGCACTCACCAGCTAGCTCACAGCTAAGATAAAATCACAACTGGAAAGGTTAGTCACCGCATCTGGCCAAATGGGAAAGCTCAGGCACCACGTCAAGGTCCTTTCCTTAGCCTGAGTCCCTAACACAGGCACACCATCATGCGAGCTCACAAAGCTAAACAAACTGAGAACAAAGAAGGGGTGCACAGGTGGCTGTAATCACCCATAGAAAATACAAAACATGGAAGGGAACTGCACTCCAAGACCGGATCAGGTACACATCCTGTGACTCAGTAACATCCAGCCCTGGGTGCTAAATAGCACTCCAAAAAAGCTGTGATGTCACCAGAGCCACAGGCAGTTAACCCCAGTCCGGAATGGGTGCAAGAACCAAGGGAGATTACAAATAAAAAGTAATACAACACATAGAAACACCCAGCACTCACCAGCTAGCTCACAGCTAAGATAAAATCACAACTGGAAAGGTTAGTCATATTTGAAAGGAAAAAAAATGCTGTGAATGGAAAATTTGCTATATATAGTGTTGTTGATAGTGCAACTAATTACGAGCACTAAAAATTTCCAACTCTAATGTAATAATATGAGAAGGATTAAAATGTATGGTGCAGACCCATATAATTTTATATATTCAACAAAAGGAGAAAGACAAGAGATTTATAATAAAATTTCATGAAAGACTGGGAATTCAGCACTCTTTTATAATAAATCCTTACAACACAAGTTTGCAGTTTAATGTGGTAGTGCTTTATTCACGCACCTCGCCGGGTGCAGGTTCAGCAAGATTGACAGCTAAGTTGCAACAATATAGAATATAAATAGTTACATAAAACCAGTGCCTAAATACACTGTACTAATAATGGACCGGTCCATGTGATCTAATACAGCCTCATTGTGGAGGAACCAATAAGTATATACATGCAGTAACCACCTTATGGGACAAAGAAATGCTTGTTCATAGAAATATATAGCATATATGAACTCGACATATCAATCTTTTTGGTACTACACAGACCATAGGTTTTAGTAAACTGTGTTAGCCGAGTGTTCCCATATATGCATATAGAACATCTAATACATATAAAGTACAATGCAATATATATAATAAGAATAACTGTGTTTAAACACTGAAAATTGCTACTTCATATGAGCTGTAAATATTAGAAGCACTGTAACAGTTTAGCAATTGTCCCAATAATAAACTGTCATAGCTTGGCCAAGTGGTATGCATATTCCGTCCAGTGTTGGATATATTCACATAATATTAGAGGAACTTTGATGGTAGGCAATAAAGTGTTAATGGAAGTTAGCATATGAGCCGGTGGGTGGAGAGACAAACAGAGTCATGCGGCACAAAGAACAAAAGATGTTATAAAGCAGCAAAGGAAAGTTAATAAACAAGCAAGGTGCAGTAGGATATCATATTAGTAACTGAATCCCTCTGTCGACTGCATCCAAAACTTAAACAAGTAGCTGCATTCATTAATCACAAACATACGCTGTAAGAAAGGCACAATAAAAGATGCAGGAGGACACCGGGTATGTACATCCGGATCCCTCTGTCAACTACACCTGATACCGCCCTCTTGTACTTTGTTAGTTGCGTTGTGACTTCAACTCTCCATATCGATGCGGACCACCCCGCAGATGGACTCCAGATGACTTATGCCGTTCTTTGTAGAGACTCCGGTCTCCTATGATCTCACGGTTTCAAAGTTAGTTGCTCACAGAAACATTGCCGCTCCGTTCCGCCAAACAATCCAGTGTGTCAGGTCACATGTAACCGGTCAGCCAATGCCGACGCGCGTTTCACCCCCTCATCACAAGAGAGACGGGGCTACCTCAGGGCTTTCCTTTGCTGCTTTATAACATCTTTTGTTCTTTGTGCCGCATGACTCTGTTTGTCTCTCCACCCACCGGCTCATATGCTAACTTCCATTAAAACTTTATTGCCTACCATCAAAGCTCCTCTCATATTATGTGAATATATCCAACACTGGACGGAATATGCATACCACTTGGTCAAGCTATGACAGTTTATTATTGGGACAATTGCTAAACTGTTACAGTGCTTCTAATATTTACAGCTCATATGAAGTAGCAATTTTCAGTGTTTAAACACAGTTATTCTTATTATATATATTGCATTGTACTTTATATGTATTAGATGTTCTATATGCATATATGGGAACACTCGGCTAACACAGTTTACTAAAACCTATGGTCTGTGTAGTACCAAAAAGATTGATATGTCAAGTTTTTCTCATATATGCTATATATTTCTATGAACAAGCATTTCTTTGTCCCGTAAGGTGGTTACTGCATGTATATACTTATTGGTTCCTCCACAATGAGGCTGTATTAGGTCACATGGACCGGTCCATTATTAGTACAGTGTATTTAGGCACTGGTTTTATGTAACAATTTATATTCTATATTGTTGCAACTTAGCTGTCAATCTTGCAGAACCTGCACCCGGCGAGGTGCGTGAATAAAGTACTACCACTTTAAACTGCAAACTTGTGTTGTAAGGATTTATTATAAAAGAGTGCTGAATTCCCAGTCTTTCATGAGATTTTATTATAAATCTCTTGTCTTTCTCCTTTTGTTGAATATATATATATATATATATAAAAGCTATAGCTGTTTCAAAAGTGTATTTAAGTATACACCGTGCACCAGCATTTTAAACACAGCACTTGCTCAGAGAGCCTAAGGTGCTTGTACCATCTGGTAATGACTCAATTTATTAAATTGCTGACATGATACAAGCCCCAGTGATGATCTGAGCAGCTACATTATTTAAAATGCTGGTGCACTGAGAATATCTAGCTATGCTTCACATGCACGGGCAGAGAAAAATGTTAACACAAAAACAGTGATAACTTTTACTAGAAACATTTTTGCTAATACATGTATATAGCAAATGTATTTCTATTCAAATATGTAATTAATTAATCTATCTGCCTTTAAATTTTGACTGGACAGTCAGAAAGCTCTCAATATGGAGGTGAGCTAACTACGATTGATGTTACTGGCAATTACTATAATACTGGTGAGATATGGCTTATCTGCTGAATGGGAATTACTGGAATGGCTTTGTGTGCAGAAAAATGATTAGAATGAAAAATAATTAATATTTAAAAAAAAAGATGTAGGGGAGGAAGACAAACAATGATGTAAGTCAATCTGAAGGAATTAGGAAAACTACTACAAAGAGACAGGTAAAGGGAAGAAAATACAATCTAGCTATGCAAGTTGCGCAGTACTACGCAATGTGCATAGGTAGATTGTAATGTAACTCTTCCTCTGTCGGTTTTCACTGATGTCCAGCCAGGCACTGTAGGGAGTTGCGGTGCGACGGGGTGACACCATCAGAGGAGATTAATACCTGCTTGATAGTGTCATGGACCACCAACATCTTCTCCACGGACCACTGGTTGGCGACCACTGCTTTAAAGGACCAGTAAATACAGTATATATGCATAATCAACTAATGAAGATGAGCAGAAGATTGAGATCAAGCAAATAGAGGATGCATTGAAAATAGATCTCTCTACTGCCGATATTGAATCTAAGCTGGCAACAATCAATAAGGAGATAGCTGAAATAAAGAAAGAGCTACAAACCAAAAACCGTGAGAAGTTCTATCGAGATGAACAGGACTACATACACGGAACTGTATACTGCTGTACAAGGGAACGTACCGGAAGGGAACGCCAGCGCACTTCCGGTTGGGCTAGACGTGGCAACCGCTACACAAGACGTGAGGCTAATACTATCAATTCGCAGACGGACAGCTCTCCGGGGGAATCGGATACAGGAAGCGACGCGGGGCCAAGAGACACCACCGCAAAAGGCCCACAGGGACAAGGACGGATGTCGCAGAGGGAGCCGCAACAACAACGCCAGACGAGACAAAAACACAAGACCTGATAGTGAACATTTCCGGAGTACCCTTGACGGCCGCTTAGGAAAAAGTGATAAGTAAGGGTCTGTCTTTCTGCCCTAGCAAAGACTGTAATTTTTTTGACTTACAACAAGATTTGAATAGACTGTTTAGGAACATTAAGTTAAAATCCTTTTTTTCCAGTAATGAGTTACATACAAATGTGAAAACTTACACTGAGTTAAACATTCGTAAATTTGGGTTAAAGAATAAGAGTAACTTTATGCCTAACAGCTATAATCATTGTGTAGATACCTACATAGACTTAGTGTGTAAAAATATTAACAAACTGAGGGATAGTGTACATAACAAAAAGGTAATACACAATAAGTTGAGTAACAGAAATAATCTTGCTAAAGCAGAGAGAGAGGCCTTGGTAATATTGAAAGATAAGAAAGATACAATCTATAAGCAGGCTGAGAACGGCGGTGCCTTAGTGGTACTAAACAAGGGATATTATGTAGATGAAATAAGATCACAATGAATTGAGTGATACAGAAGTATACCAGTGTCATGTCCCTTTAAATATGGGAGTGTCTATCCTGCTTCAGCCCTATATAACTCCTTATCACACTCTCCTAGTTGCTTAGTATTGGAGTCTTATGCTATAGGACTGCTACAGCCAAGCCTATCTTCTCTGCAAACTGTGTCTGCCTCTTTTGCCTGTCAGTTCCGGATTTCACAGAGCTGTGACGTCACACGCCATCCTGCTTCACACAGCAGCAACACACAGTTCAGCTGCACTGTCTCCCAGACTGCCAGGACTTGCAAGCTCCTAATTCCTGCGGACCCTCTAATAATTTCTCAAGTAAGACCTGCTCTTAACATTCACTCTCCTGTGACTCAAATCATATATGAGCATACCAGACTCTTGTTTATCATATATATTTGCAATTGCTAAATCTATCTGAGCCAACTTTAATTAGCTATCTTAAAATACTCACTAAAGTTAGTTACTTATTATTTAGCTTTTTGCCTGATCTCTTTTTATTGCCTGTACTACTGAAATTCCAAACTAGTTTGTAATTATATTTTTCTATGTATCCATACTGGGGTTTCTATGTGTTACACTGCTGCAATTGTTTAGTGTTTACTCACAGGTGGCAGCTGTAGTGTAATCACCATTAACCCCTGCTAATAACTGAACTATGATGTCTGGGACTATCTTTTACTCTGATAGTAATTAATGATAAATCCCAGTATTCTTTGAACAACACACATAGTATTTTAAGTTTATTTCTTTTAACTCAGCAGTTGAGGTTCTTAAAAATAAATTCCTTGCCTTACAGGATACGGCAAGACTTAAATCCTGACAGAATACTAAGCCAGAAAAATAAACATGGACCCAGCTGAGTTAACTGCACACATGCAAACCCTTAGTCATAGGGTAGATTTACTCACTGATGGGTTAAATACCCTAAAGGCAGAAAATGATAATTTAAAAGCTTATATAAAAGATATTGTAGAAACAAAAATTCATGCTATAGAACCACAAGTCAGTCTCCCTGAATTATTTAAAGGTGATAGAACACAATTCAGAGATTTTAGAAATGCATGTTTTCTTTTGTTTACCCTAAAACCACAGACATATCCCACAGATAGAGTAAAGGTTCTAACAACCATATCTTTTCTTAGAGGTGAGCCCAGGAGCTGGGCAAACAGTTTTTTTGAAACAAATGATAACATACTCAATTCATTAGATGCTTTCTTTACCGCCTTAGCCCAGTTGTATGATGATCCATATAAACAAATGACTGCCGAAAATGCTATGAGGTCATTGAAGCAAAAGAAAAGATATGTAGAGGAGTATATCACTGAATTTAAGAAATGGGCAAAAGATAGCCAATGGAATAACCTTTCTCTAAGGAATCAATTCCGACTAGGCTTGTCTGAAGGTATTAAAGATGAGTTATCTCGAGTTGACCTTCCCCCCACCTTAGAAGAATTAATAAATCTCAGTATCACTATTGATAGACGCCTTAGGGAAAGGCAACAGGAAAGGTCTTACCAGGACACCACTCAAAAACGTCATACCCACACCCCTGCACACATACCACCAATAAAGCCCCCCACTGAGCCTATGGACATTGGGTTTGTGAAAGGACCGCTTACAGCACAGGAGAAACTAAGACGCCGCAGTCAAAATCTCTGCATGTATTGTGCAGCAGAGGACCATGGGGTTAAGGACTGTCCTGCGCTTCAGCGACAGAGCCGTGGTAAGACAATGTCACATACTGAATGTTTAGGTAGTTATACCTCTGCTACAACCTACCATAAATTCCCACTTCTTTTACAGTGGGACCAATGTCGCCTCAACGCCAGTGGAATCATTGATTCAGGAGCAACTGCAAACTATATTGATGTACAATATACTAAGGATAATAAAATACCTTTGGTGAAAAAGCAGACTCCTGTGTATTTGCGAGTTATTGATGGTAATAATATGGCCTCAGGCCCCGTAATGTATGAAACTGTACCTTTACTTGTAGTGACACAAGACCATCATAGGGAATTTCAAACTTTTGATGTCATTTCATCCCCCATTGTACCCATCATTCTAGGGTTAAACTGGCTATCACTACACAACCCCTGTATAGTCTGGTCACCATTCTCCATTTGTTTTAACTCTCACTACTGTAAGACAACTTGTTTCCCACCACTCATACTGCATACTATAGAGAAACCTTTAGAATTAGACATACCTCAAGAATATGCTGACTTCAATGACGTTTTTAGTAAAAAAGAGTCAGAAAAACTTCCTCCACATAGGAAGTATGACTGTCCTATTGAGCTCCTCCCAGGATCAGATATCCCTTATGGACACATCTTTCCATTGTCAAAACCTGAACTAGACCACTTGAAAACATACCTTGATGATAACCTAAGGAAAGGCTTTATCCGTCCTTCTACATCCCCAGCAGGTGCGGGGATGTTCTTTGTAAAAAACAAAGACGGATCTTTACGCCCAATAATCGATTATAGACAACTAAATAAAAGGACAGTAAAGAATCGTTATCCTCTCCCACTGATTCCGGAGCTTATTGAGAGACTACAGGGAGCTAAATTCTTTACCAAGCTTGACCTTAGAGGAGCCTATAATTTAATTCGAGTAAGATCTGGAGACGAATGGCTGACGGCGTTCCGCACCCGTTACGGGTTGTTTGAATACACCGTCATGCCATTCGGACTCTGTAATGCTCCCGCGACATTCCAGTATTTGATAAATGATATCTTTAAGGATATCCTGGATGTCTATCTTGTTATTTACTTGGATGACATATTAATCTATTCTAAGACCCTACCTGAACATATATCACATGTCAGACAAGTCCTTAGCAGATTGAGAAGCAACTCCTTATATGCCAAGGCTGAGAAGTGCATCTTCAACTCCAATAGCATAACTTTCCTTGGTTATTGCATCAGTGCTTCGGGCATTAGCATGGAGGATAACAAGATAGATGCTGTTAAGAATTGGCCTACCCCTGAATGTAAAAAAGACATTCAAAGATTCATGGGGTTCGCCAATTTCTACCGGAAATTCATCAAAAATTTTGCCTCCTTATCAAGACCATTAACAAACCTCACTAAAGCAAATGTTCCATTTCGTTGGACCCCAGATAGTCAAAAGACTTTTGAATTGTTTAAAGCACAGTTTACCTCTGCACCTATTCTTAGTATACCAGATCCTGAACTACAATATATATTAGAGGTCGATGCCTCGGATTATGCTGTGGGCGCCATTCTATCACAGAGACTCTCTCTCAAGAAACCGTTACATCCAGTTGCCTTCTACTCTCGTATCATGACTCCATCTGAAATACATTACCCCATTGGGGATAAAGAGCTGTTGGCAATCAAGGTCTCCCTTGAACATTGGCGACACTTGTTGGAAGGTACCATTCTGCCTATCATTATTTTCACGGATCACCGAAACCTTCAATTCCTCCAATCCACCAAGACTCTCACCGCACGACAAGTAAGGTGGAATTTATATTTTTCCAGGTTCAATTTTCTTATCACATACAGACCCTCCTCACGGAATGGCAAGGCTGATGCCTTATCAAGACAATACAAGAAACCACCAAACCTACTTAGTAAGGATACTGTCATTCCAACAGAAAAGTTCATTGCCTTTTCATTTGATTCCACATCATTCCTTAAGGAAGAACAAGAGAAAGATATTACTAAACCACTAACTGTTATGCAACGGGGCTCAGATGGTTTACATTATCATCAAGACAAGTTATATATTCCCCCATCCACCAGGCAGTTGGTTTTACACGCTATACATGATGCACCTCTAGCAGGGCATACGGGCCTTCGTAAAACACAAGATTTAGCTAATAGATCTTTCTGGTGGCCAACAATGCATAAGGATATCTCAGATTATATCTCTTCCTGTGGAGTTTGTACCTTATCTAAAAGAAGCAAACGGCCTCACTATGGATTACTTATGCCAGTAGCAACACCAAGTAGACCTTGGGAAGAAATCGCCTTGGATTATATAGTGGATTTACCACGCTCAGGAACTGATACCACAATCCTTGTTGTGGTAGACTTGTTCAGTAAGATGTGTCATTTTATACCATATCGGAAGTTACCCACTGCTGCAGAAACCTTACAATTACTGCTCACTCATGTTTTTAAACATCATGGATTACCTAAGACTATTCTAACAGATCGGGGAACCCAATTCACAAGTAAGTTTTGGCTGGAATTCTGCAAGGCTTTTCAAATAGAGAAAAGATTGTCTACAGCTTACCACCCTCAGACAAATGGGCAGACCGAGAGATGCAACCAATGGTTGGAGCAGTTTCTCAGAGGATTCTGTTGTGATCAGCAACATAAATGGTCATCTTTTCTTCCTTACGCAGAGTTTACTTATAACAACACAGTACACTCTACTACCAAGCTCACTCCGTTTTTTGTTAATTATGGATTCCATCCCACTTTCCATCTTCTACCTGACATCTACTCTTCATCTCCATCTGTCACACAGACTACTAATGACATTGCAACTAATTTCTCATCTGTCCGCTCTGCTATTGATGATGCTAAGCGAATACACAAGCTACATTATGACAAGAGGAGAACTCCTGCACCAAAGTATTCCGTTGGGGATCTAGTTTGGCTCTCCACGAAACATCTGAAGTTAACCACTCCTTCTAAGAAATTGTCGGTCCTCTACGTTGGGCCGTATCCAATAGATCGCATCATAAATGAGAACGCTATGAGATTAAGGTTACCACCTACAATACGTGTACACCCTACCTTCCATGTTTCCTTACTGAAACCGTATCGAGCCCTTAGATCACCTCCTGACCAAGTATCACTTACTCCAGTAACTGTGGACCCTGATACAGAATACGAGGTCCAAGACATATTGGACTCCAGACAGATGAGAGGTACTCTTCAATACCTTGTCAGGTGGAAGGGGTATTCTCCTGACGAAGATTCCTGGGAACCCGCAGCTAACATTTCTGCTCCCCGGTTGATCTCTAGGTTCCATCAGCGGAATCCTGATCGCCCGCATCCATGAGCCGCGGAGCTGCTCCTTGAGGGGGGTGTCATGTCATGTCCCTTTAAATATGGGAGTGTCTATCCTGCTTCAGCCCTATATAACTCCTTATCACACTCTCCTAGTTGCTTAGTATTGGAGTCTTATGCTATAGGACTGCTACAGCCAAGCCTATCTTCTCTGCAAACTGTGTCTGCCTCTTTTGCCTGTCAGTTCCGGATTTCACAGAGCTGTGACGTCACACGCCATCCTGCTTCACACAGCAGCAACACACAGTTCAGCTGCACTGTCTCCCAGACTGCCAGGACTTGCAAGCTCCTAATTCCTGCGGACCCTCTAATAATTTCTCAAGTAAGACCTGCTCTTAACATTCACTCTCCTGTGACTCAAATCATATATGAGCATACCAGACTCTTGTTTATCATATATATTTGCAATTGCTAAATCTATCTGAGCCAACTTTAATTAGCTATCTTAAAATACTCACTAAAGTTAGTTACTTATTATTTAGCTTTTTGCCTGATCTCTTTTTATTGCCTGTACTACTGAAATTCCAAACTAGTTTGTAATTATATTTTTCTATGTATCCATACTGGGGTTTCTATGTGTTACACTGCTGCAATTGTTTAGTGTTTACTCACAGGTGGCAGCTGTAGTGTAATCACCATTAACCCCTGCTAATAACTGAACTATGATGTCTGGGACTATCTTTTACTCTGATAGTAATTAATGATAAATCCCAGTATTCTTTGAACAACACACATAGTATTTTAAGTTTATTTCTTTTAACTCAGCAGTTGAGGTTCTTAAAAATAAATTCCTTGCCTTACAGGATACGGCAAGACTTAAATCCTGACAACCAGCTATTAAACTATAACCCAACATGGGCAATACAGAGAGAAATAATTGGATGTTTGGATAATGCTATTAATAATGGGTTAATTGATAATGAAACCAGTTTTTGCACATAGAGAATGGGATAATACCAGTTTTTAATACTTTGCCAAAAGTGCATAAAAAACTAGACAAACCACCAGGGAGGCCTATAGTGGTCAACACATAGTCCATTTTTTCTAACATATCTATATATTTGGACAAGATCCTAAGGGGATTTGTTGAGCAATCTACTTCTTATATAAAAGACACTGGAGATTTTCTAAATAAAATAAAGAAACTTATGGCACCGGACAGATGTATATTGTATAGTCTTGATGTCTATATAGTCTATATACTTCTATTGAACATGAAGGTGGATTGGGCGCTGTGAGAAATGTACTGGCAACAAGTGGTTTATATACTGTCCAACAGCAAGATTTTTTGTTAAACCTGTTAAGTATCATCTTATACTGTAACTACTTCCTTTTTGAGGACAATTTTTACATGCAAGTTAAGGGTACTGCAATGGGATCCAATGTCGCCCCTACCTATGCAAATTTATTTATGTCAACATTTGAGGAAAAGTTTGTTTACCAAAACAAGATGTTTCTTCTATATGGCGCCACCTGGTGGCGGTATATAGATGATGTCTTTGGAATATGGTGGGGCGACATTGGATCCCTATTGGAGTTTGTTGAGGATCTGAATAGAGCCACTAGATGTATTAAATTTACCCTTACTTGGGATGAGCAATCAATTAATTTTCTAGACACTTTGATTTATAAGGAAGGTGGTAGTCTCAAAACAGACTTATACAGGAAAAGTACAGACAAGAATAGTATATTACATTATACAAGTGCACACCCACACTCTCTAATTAAATCGTTACCTAGAAGCCAAATGACAAGAGTCAAAAGAATTGTGTCAGATGAACAACTTATTGAAATAAGACTAGGAGAGATGGGAGAAAAATTTAGAGATAGGGGTTATCTGGCTGACCTTATACATAATGAAATGAAGAGGGCTAAGAATGACACATTAACCAGTAAAAATAAAAATAAAATAGACAATAGAGAAGGAAGAATTATCTTTGTCTCAGAGTACAACAATCAAAGTCCTAAAATACAAAAATTGTCAATAAATACTGTTTTTTGTTAAGAGACTGTCACCCAGATACAAAGGTTTTTGCTAATGGGCCTATGCCCGCATATAGAAAAAGTACTAGCATTAAAGACAAACTTGTAAGAGCAGACATAGGAAGTAGAAAATTATATTTCTGGAAAAGGTTTGGGTTGTTATCCCTGCTTAGGGTGTGCTATTTGTAATAACATGGCCAAGGGCCATAATTTTACACATCCTTTAACTGGTAAAGTTTATAAAATTAATGGATTTTACACTTGTAATACCAATTATGCAATTTACTTGATTAAATGCCCATGTGGGTGGGTTTATATTGGAGAGACCACCCAAAGGGTAAGGGATAGAATCATACAGCATTAATCTAATATTAGATGTAAAGACTTTAATGCTCCTGTCTCCAATCATTTTTTGACTTTTGGCCATTCGATTGCACAGTTGAAATTTCAAATTATAGATTATGTCCCTGTCCCACGAAGAGGTGGGGACAGAGAACTGATCTTAAAAAAAAGAGAGAATCTATGTGGATCTATAGGCTAGATTGTCTGTATCCTAAAGGAATGAACCGTGAAATTGATTTTAATATCTTTTTGTGATTTTGCAGATTCTACAAAAATCCCTACTCTAGATATGAACGTTGAGATGAAGAATTGTCCCTCACTACTATCTTTGTAAATATTGTATTTTGTATTGTTCTGAAATTTTGATATGAGATGTAACATGTAGCTGAAATACGAGTAGGTAACACTGTTAGACTTATTTAGTTTTTGATGTACTATTAGACATACACCACTAGGTGGCGCTAGGATTAGAAATTGTTGCAGGAATAAGCTAGGTAATGATATGATTGGCCACACCTGTGGTGTTGGGTATTTAAGGAAGGTGTATACTACATTGAGGTCATATGATTAAGGGCAACTGAGCCCGAAACATCATTATTTTACCTCCAGGTACCTAATAAATTTGGAATATAATTCACTACTGTTGTGCTGCTGGAATTTCTTTGTGCCTATATTATGTTGGAGTCTTCAAGCAGTGGCTCCTCCAGCTTTGCACACTTAATATAAGCCACTGGTGCTTGAGTTACTTTGACTTTGCAATTAGAATTACACTAGCAGACTGATTTTTCACAGTCCAAAAAGTTTTTTTATTATTTAAACTACTGTTACACCAGATATGAGTGGTGGCACTGGGCAAGTGGGCCTGGCACACACACTAGCAGGCAGGCAACTGCAATTAGATTACACTAGCAGACTGATGTTTCACAGTCAAAAAAGTTTTTTTTTTTTAAATTATTTACACTACTGTTACACCAGATATGAGTGGTGGCACTGGGCAAGTGGGCCTGGCACACACGCTAGCAGGCAGGCAGGCAACTGCAATTAGATTACACTAGCAGACTGATGTTTCACAGTCAAAAAAGTTTTGTTTTTTTTAATTATTTACACTACTGTTACACCAGATATGAGTGGTGGCACTGGGCAAGTGGGCCTGGCACACACGCTGGCAGGCAGGCAACTGCAATTAGATTACACTAGCAGACTGATGTTTCACAGTCAAAAAAGTTGTTTTTTTTAATTATTTACACTACTGTTACACCAGATATGAGTGGTGGCACTGGGCAAGTGGGCCTGGCACACACGCTGGCAGGCAGGCAACTGCAATTAGATTACACTAGCAGACTGATGTTTCACAGTCAAAAAAGTTTTTTTTTTTTTAATTATTTACACTACTGTTACACCAGATATGAGTGGTGGCACTGGGCAAGTGGGCACAGTATACGCTGTGAGCCTGACACACACGCTGGCAGGCAGGCAACTGCAATTAGATTACACAGGGGAAAAAAAAAGCAGCCCTAAAAAGGGCTTTTTGGGGTGCTGTCCTTACAGCAGAGATCAGATGAGTCCTTCAGGACTGTAGTGGACACTGAATACACTAGCCTAGCTATCAATTTCCCTATTAAATCAGCAGCAGCTACACTGTCCCTCCTGTCACTAAGAAAGCAGCTTCCGAATGAATCTAAAATGGCTGCTGTCCAGGAGCTGGGAGGGTCTGGGAGGGAGTGTCTGCTGCTGCTGATTGGCTGGAATGTGTCTGCAGACTGTGAGATACAGGGTCAAAGTTTACTCAATTATGAAAAATAGGGGGAGGATCGAACATCGCATATGTTCGCCCGCCGCGGCGAACACGAACAAGCTATGTTCGCCGGGAACTATTCGCCGGTGAACAATTCGCGACATCACTACTTATCACCAGGCTCTATGTAGGTAACACTCTCCAGTGTCTGTTGTGAAGCTTAGCAGTGAGTAGACTCCTCAAAGTAAAGAATATGACTAGATTAGAAGTTACAGATGCTACAATGAGACAGCGGTAGTAACAAAGTCTAATCAACAGTTTCCCTCAGGTTCTCAGAGTCCATTCAAAAGTGGAACCGTCTCTCAGACAACAGGATTGAGAACACAAAGCGATATGAAAAGTCAGTGAGGGGAGCCACATTCACGCTGGAGCTCCAACACAAATAGTCTTAAATGGACAGTCAACCCAGAATTTTTGTTGTTTAAAAAGATAGATAATCCCATTATTACCCATCCCCCAGTTTTGCATAACCAGCACTGTTATATTAATGTACTTGTTACCTCTATGATTACCTTGTATCTAAGCCTCTGCAGACTGCCCCCTTATTTCAGTTCTTTTGACAGACTTTATTTTTAGCCAATCAGTGCTCACTCCAGGGTAACTTCACATGCATGAGCTCAATGTTATCTATATGAAGCTCATGAACTAATGCCCTCTAGTGGTCAAAATGCATTCAGATTAGAGGCAGTCTTCAAAATCTAAGAAATTAGCATATGAACATACTAAGTTTAGCTTTCAACTAAGAATACCAAGAGAACAAAGCAAAATTGGTGATAAAAGGAAATTGGAAAGTTGTTTAAAATGACATGCCCTATCTCAATCATGAAAGTTTTTTTTGGACTTGGCAGTCCCTTTAAAACATGTCTGGCATAACCGAGCATGAGCAAGAACATTAACAATGAGAATGTGGTAGAAATAGCCAAGAAATGCCACTCTAAAGAGGACAGAAACATTAGTTTTTCTTTTAAGTGAAAAAAATAAATAAAATGTAACTGCAATGTCCCTTTAAGGATTACCACTTATTATTATAAATTTCCATGTAGCATATTTTGCTGTTTTCATAATGGAGACTAAAGTGACATTTCAGCACTGTATCCCTTCCCTTCACCAAATGGAAATTCATATTTTAATTAAAAGGACATGAAACAAGATTTTTTTTTCTTTCATGATTCAAAAAGAGCATGCAATTTTAAACAATTTTCCAGATTATTTCTATTATTTAATTTGATTCCTTCTCTTGATATCCTTTTCAGAAAAGTTTATCTAGATAAGCTCAGGAGCAGCAAAGAACCTAGGTTCTCGCAGCTGATTGGTGGCTGCATATTTATGTAGATTGTCCTTGGCTCACCCATGTGTTTAGTTAGAAACCAGTAGTGCAATGCTGCTCCTTCAAAAAATGATACCAAGAGAATGAAGCAAATTTCATAATTGAAGTAAATTGGAAAGTTGTTTAAAATTGTATGTTCTACCTAAATCCTGAAATAATTTTTTTGGGTTTCATGTCCCTTTAAGTCAACAAGTTTAGTACAGGATATGACTACATCTATGAATAATGGCAAATACAACTCATTTTAAGAGTATGTTATTTCTATTTTATATTATTATATATTACATGAATAACATTAAAGTATTGTCAAGTACTTGTTAAATGTTCACCTTATGTAAACGTGTTATTATTCAACATTACCTCAGTTAAAAAGTAGTATACAAACTCTTTTCTAATAGTATCTGTAATGCAAATCCTTAAACGCATATAAATTAAGATATCAAAATGGTTTATTGACATTTAATGTGGTTTGGCATTTTCTTTCAGAATTACTTTACAGTTTGCTGTGACTGGGCTTAATTCATCCCTTGCATAATTAATTGGTCTAATTTTTCCACTCACGTTATAATTTTATTCCAATACTTAATACATTGCACACTGATCCCGGATTGATAGTTATTTCACACAAAAATGTATTAACTGTTCACATTTATTTTCAAGCAGCTTTAACTTTTTAGGGATATTAAATTCAAAGGGGCCCATTTATCAAGCTCTGAATTGAGCTTGTGGGCCCATGTTTCTGGCGAGTCTTCAGACTCGCCAGAAACAGCAGTTATGAAGCGGCGATCTAAAGACTGCTGCTCCATAACCCTGTCCGCCTGCATGTATGATTTGGTTGATTGACACCCCCTGCTGGCGGCCCATTGTGAGCTGCTGGTGCAATGCTGAATACGGAGAGCGTATTGCTCTCCACATTCAGCGAGGTCTTGCGGACCTGATCCGCACTGTCGGATCAGGTCTGCAAGACCTTTGATAAATAGGCCCCAAAGTATATTCCCTATAATTATTGTTATAATTTATTTGTAGAGCAACATATTCCACATCACTATAAACATAGGTATAACATTTAAAGTGATGGCAAGCTTTAGCTAATCAAATGCCAAATATGTAATTTTTGCCATTAAAAATTACAAGTGGAGCGCTAAATATCACTTGCGCGCAAACGATATTAGCGCTCCACCGAGTAATACCAGCGCACGCTAATGTGCGCTGGTATCACAAGTTAAGTGCAATGTGAATGCTAGCTCACGTTCACATTGCACCTAAGCATAGGGAAGGGGGTAAGTATAATTATATATGTATATGATTATATATATACAGGTAGCCCTCAGTTTACGCCAGGGTTAGGTTCCAGAAGGAATGGTTGTAAATCGAAACCGTTGTAAATTGAAACCCAGTTTATAATGTAAGTCAATGGGAATTGAGGGAGATAGGTTCCAGGCCCCTCTCAAAATTGTCATAAGTAACACCTAATACATTATTTTTAAAGCTTTGAAATGAAGACTTCAAATGCTAAACAGCATTATAAACCTAATAAAATAATCACACAACACAGAATATATAATTAAACTAAGTTAAATGAACAAAAACATTTGCTAAACAGCATTATAAACCTAATAAAATAATCACACAACACAGACTTCACTTGCATTTTTCTGCAAACAGTTCTTTCTATGCATTCCAATCTGTACTGATTTATAGACAGGAAGATCTTGTTCCTTTGAAATCTGCTCGATAGCTCAGGTCTGGTTAAACTGATTAATTTCAGCTTGCTTGGCTTTGCTGCAACACAAGCGGACAGCTCAACCTACTGGCTATTTTAATAAATGCACTGTTTCTCAATGCTTTTCAATAGCAGTCACATGACTGGAAAAAAGGTTGTTATTCTGAAACGGTGTAAATTGAACCGTTGTAAAACGAGGGCCACCTGTATATATGTGTGTGTGTATTAACATGTGTATATACACATATTAACACATGAATATATAATCACAGATATACATTTCAAGATGCCCTTTTTTAGATGCAACAAAGAAAAAAATATCACTTTAAAGGGACACTGAACCCAAATTTTTTCTTGGGTGATTGAGATAGAGTATGCAATTTTAAGCAACTTTCTAATTTACTCCTATTATCAATTTTTCCTTGTTCTCTTGCTATCTTCATTTGAAAAAGAAAGTCCAGAACCTTGGACAGCACTTGTTTGATGGTGGATTAATTTATCCACCAATCAGCAAGAACAACCCAGTTTGTTCTCCAAAATGGGCTGGCATCTAAACTTACATTCTTGCTTTTAAAATAAAGATACCAAGAGAATGAAGAACATTTGCTAATAGGAGTAAATTAGAAAGTTGTTTAAAATTGCATGCTCTATCTGACTCACAAAAGAAAATTTTTTGGTCCAGTGTCCCTTTAAGTTGATAACATAAACTCCATTAACATTTGCATGTTTGTGCACCGATACAATTAATTGTTTCATATATATACAGGGAGTGCAGAATTATTAGGCAAGTTGTATTTTTGAGGATTAATTTTATTATTGAACAACAACCATGTTCTCAATGAACCCAAAAAACTCATTAATATCAAAGCTGAATAGTTTTGGAAGTAGTTTTTAGTTTGTTTTTAGTTATAGCTATTTTAGGGGGATATCTGTGTGTGCAGGTGACTATTACTGTGCATAATTATTAGGCAACTTAACAATAAACAAATATATACCCATTTCAATTATTTATTTTTACCAGTGAAACCAATATAACATCTCAACATTCACAAATATACATTTCTGACATTCAAAAACAAAACAAAAACAAATCAGTGACCAATATAGCCACCTTCCTTTGCAAGGACACTCAAAAGCCTGCCATCCATGGATTCTGTCAGTGTTTTGATCTGTTCACCATCAACATTGCGTGCAGCAGCAACCACAGCCTCCCACACACTGTTCAGAGAGGTGTACTGTTTTCCCTCCTTGTAAATCTCACATTTGATGATGGACCACAGGTTCTCAATGGGGTTCAGATCAGGTGAACAAGGAGGCCATGTCATTAGATTTTCTTCTTTTATACCCTTTCTTGCCAGCCACGCTGTGGAGTACTTGGACGCGTGTGATGGAGCATTGTCCTGCATGAAAATCATGTTTTTCTTGAAGGATGCAGACTTCTTCCTGTACCACTGCTTGAAGAAGGTGTCTTCCAGAAACTGGCAGTAGGACTGGGAGTTGAGCTTGACTCCATCCTCAACCCGAAAAGGCCCCACAAGCTCATCTTTGATGATACCAGCCCAAACCAGTACTCCACCTCCACCTTGCTGGCGTCTGAGTCGGACTGGAGCTCTCTGCCCTTTACCAATCCAGCCACGGGCCTATCCATCTGGCCTATCAAGACTCACTCTCATTTCATCAGTCCATAAAACCTTAGAAAAATCAGTCTTGAGATATTTCTTGGCCCAGTCTTGACGTTTTATCTTGTGTGTCTTGTTCAGTGATGGTCGTCTTTCAGCCTTTCTTACCTTGGCCATGTCTCTGAGTATTGCACACCTTGTGCTTTTGGGCACTCCAGTGATGTTGCAGCTCTGAAATATGGCCAAACTGGTGGCAAGTGGCATCTTGGCAGCTGCACGCTTGACTTTTCTCAGTTCATGGGCAGTTATTTTGCGCCTTGGTTTTTCCACACGCTTCTTGCGACCCTGTTGACTATTTTGAATGAAACGCTTGATTGTTCGATGATCATGCTTCAGAAGCTTTGCAATTTTAAGAGTGCTGCATCCCTCTGCAAGATATCTCACTATTTTTGACTTTTCTGAGCCTGGCAAGTCCTTCTTTTGACCCATTTTGCCAAAGGAAAGGAAGTTGCCTAATAATTATGCACACCTGATATAGGGTGTTGATGTCATTAGACCACACCCCTTCTCATTACAGAGATGCACATCACCTAATATGCTAAATTGGTAGTAGGCTTTTGAGCCTATACAGCTTGGAGTACGACAACATGCATAAAGAGGATGATGTGGTCAAAATACTCATTTTCCTAATAATTCTGCACTCCCTGTATATTATTAATAATAATAATAATAATAATGATAATATTAATAATAACTACAATATTATTATACCCCCAACCACAGTAGGGTAGACAAAGAAAATGATTTCTTACATGACCAGCTTGCTTATATTTTTTACATGTTAGTTTTATTGTATTTTAGGCAGATTAAATCTTCAGAACATAAAACAGGTAAACAATTTGTGCACTACTGGTTGCGAAGCAACTGCATGTTTTATTGGTTCACTTTCATTAATTAAAGATGCTTCCATGAAATAATAGCTTCAGATAGAGATATTGAGATTAATAGGTCACTATGTCACATGCATTATTTTGCTATGATAGACAGCCGAAGGGTAACTGCAACTGTGTATAACTATCTATGAAGCCCATTCTTTCCTGCAGTGATACCAAGATATAAACCTTTTCCTGTTTTATATTCTTCCACACTATCACTAAAATAAACTGCTGCGAAAAGCTTTTCCTCTCCTTCAGAAATATGTAATTACACTACTGTTCCCTTTTCTTAAGTTGATTTTTTTGTGTGTGTTAAGCTGAACCAGCTGCCATCCTTATTTCTAGGTTTGATATTCATCTTTGTAAAAAGCTTCAGCTTTTCTTTGTAGAGTAATTCTTTACTTTACTTTTATGCTGAAGGCATCTTTTGTGAAACTCTTTTTGTGCAGGGAGATAATAGGAATCCAATACTGAGTGGCATCTACAGTTTAACCATGGAAAACAGAACATCGTCTTTCATACCAACCTTTTATACGGCAGCTTATTTCCCCCAAGCTATGTATGATTATTTTTTAGGCTTAGTTAGGGCAATCATATAAACATATACTCAAAATACAGTAGCTAAAATGACTAATTCAGTGATATTTTTATTGTAACTTTTCTCTTTTTTACATTTAAAAAATTAAACATTGTTTTATGTATATCTAATATACTAAAGCTGCCAAGATTGCTTGTATTTATTTATTCCGCAAGCAAGGGCTATTAAAAGAAAATAGTTACATTTTTTCCCATCATTTGAATTTTTCTAACAATTAACTATTTTTTAAAAAAGTTTGACCCATTAGTTAATCATATATATATATATATATATATATATATATATATATATATATACCACACACAGAGTAAACCCAGCACTCACTTACAAGCTCTCAGCTAAGATTTAAAAGCAAAAATGGAAAGGTTAGTTACTGTATCTGGCCAAATGGGACAAGCCCAGGTACCTCGTCAAGGTCCTTTCCAATACCTGGGACCCTAAAACAGCCACACAATGTAAGCTTTCAAATCCAAACAAACTGTGAACAAGGGAAGGGTGCACAGGAATATGTAATCACCCTAGACATATACAAAACACGGAAGGGAACTGCACTCTCATACTGGACCGGGTACACAGCTTGCATTGTGTGGCTGTTTTAGGGTCCCAGGTATTGGAAAGGACCTTGACGAGGTACCTGGGCTTGTCCAATTTGGCCAGATGCGGTAACTAACCTTTCCATTTTTGCTTTTAAATCTTAGCTGAGAGCTTGTAAGCGAGTGTTGGGTTTTCTCTGTGTGTTGTATTAATTTGTTTTGTAATTTTCCCTATGGTTCTTGCACCCAGACCTGACTGAAGTTAACTGCCTGTGACTCTGGGAACAGCACAGCTTCCTGTGAGTGCCAGTGGCACCCAGGGCTGAGCATGTTGCAGGCTCATGGGATGTGTACCCGGTCCAGTATGAGAGTTTAGTTCCCTTCCATGTTTTGTATATGTCTAGGGTGATTACATATTCCTGTGCACCCTTCACTTGTTCCCAGTTTGTTTGGATTTGAAAGCTTGCATTGTGTTGCTGTTTTAGGGTCCCAGGTATTGGAAAGGACCTTGACGAGGTACCTGGGCTTGTCCCATTTGGCCAGATGCGGTAACTAACCTTTCCATTTTTTGCTTTTAAATCTTAGCTGAGAGCTTGTAAGTGAGTGCTGGGTTTTCTCTGTGTGTTGTATTAATTTGTTTTGTAATTTTCCCTATGGTTCTTGCACCCAGACCTGAATGGGGTTAACTGCCTGTGACTCTGGGAACAGCACAGCTTCCTGTGAGTGCCAGTGGCACCCAGGGCTGAGCATGTTGCAGGGTCATGGGATGTGTACCTGGTCCAGTATGAGAGTGCAGTTCCCTTCCGTGTTTTGTATATGTCTAGGGTGATTACATATTCCTGTGTACCTTTCCTTTGTTCCCAGTTTGTTTGGATTTGAAAGCTTGCATTGTGTGGCTGTTTTAGGGTCCCAAGTATTGTAAAGGACCTTGACGAGGTACCTGGGCTTGTCCCATTTGGCCATATGCGGTAACTAACCTTTCCATTTTTGCTTTTAAATCTTAGCTGAGAGCTTGTAAGTGAGTGCTGGGTTTTCTCTGTGTGTTGTATTAATTTGTTTTGTAATTTTCCCTATGGTTCTTGCACCCAGACCTGACTGGGGTTAACTGCCTGTGACTCTGGGAACAGCACAGCTTCCTGTGAGTGCCAGTGGCACCCAGGGCTGAGCATGTTGCAGGGTCATGGGATGTGTACCCGGTCCAGTATGAGAGTGCAGTTCCCTTCTGTGTTTTGTATATGTCTAGGGTGATTACATATTCCTGTGCACCCTTCCCTTGTTCCCAGTTTGTTTGGATTTGATAGCTTGCATTGTGTGGCTGTTTAGGGTCCCAGGTATTGGAAAGGACCTTGACGAGGTACCTGGGCTTGTCCCATTTGGCCAGATGCGGTAACTAACCTTTCCATTTTTGCTTTTAAATCTTAGCTGAGAGCTTGTAAGTGAGTGCTGGGTTTTCTCTGTGTGTTGTATTAATTTGTTTTGTAATTTTCCCTATGGTTGTTGCACCCAGACCTGGGGCCCGATCCGATATGCAGCGTCGACCGCAAATGCCGGCGACGCTGAATTTTGCACTGTTTTGGTATCCTATATACGGCGTAACCTAGAAGTTACGCTCGTATATTTCTGCCTTCGCCCGTAGTTTTTTGGGCCATAGGCAGGTATACCAAACCAGCGCAGTTTGGTATCCAATATACAGCGTAAGGACTTACGTCACGAAAATGGAGAAATCTTACTCCATTTTCACCTCGCCACAAATTGCAGCTGTAGTAAGCCTTACGCTGTCTATTGGAGCCCCGTAACTCCCTAAACTACCTGCAAAATAAAAGCTAACACCTAACGCATGCGCAATGTCTATCTACCTGTCAACTGCGATCTGCTAAATAAAAGCTAACACCTAACGCATGCGCAATGTCTATCTATCTGTCAACCGCGATCCCCCGCCGCAATCCTTAATAAAGTGTTTAACCCCTAAACCGCCGCTCCCGGACCCGCCGCCACCTACAATAAAAGTATAACCCCCTAATGTGATCCCCCTACACCGTCGCCAGCTACATTACATACCCCCTAATGTGAGAACCTTACAGCGCCGCCATCTACCTTACCTACCCACTAAAGTGAGTCCCTTACACCGCCGCCATCTACCTTACCTACCCCCTAAAGTGAGCTCCTACCCCGCCGCCATCTATTTTAAAAATATTAACCCCTAATTTAATCCCCCTACACCTCCGCCACCTATATTAACCCCTTAATGACCACTTACCCTTAAAGGGACAGTCAACACAAGAATTTTTGTTGTTTTAAAAGATAGACAATCCCTTTATTACCCATTCCCTAGTTTTACATAACCAACACAGTTATAATTATACATGTTTTACCTCTGTAATTACCTTGTATCTAAGCCTCAACAGACTGCCCCCTTATTTCAGTTCTTTTGACAGACTTGAATTTTAGCCAATCAGAGCTGTCTCCATGGTAAATTCACGTGCATGAGCTCAATGTTATTTATATGAAACATGTGAACTAATGCCCTCTAGTGGTGAAAACTATCAAAATGCATTTAGATTAGAGGTCTAAGAATTAGCATATGAACCTCCTAGGTTTAGCTTTCAAATAAGAATACCAAGAGAACAAAGCAAAATTGGTGATAAAAGTAAATTCGAAATTTGTTTAAAATTACATGCCCTATTTGAATCATGAAAGTTTTTTTTGGATTTGACTGTCCCTTTAAGGACAAGGGCTATTTTTACATTTCTGCAGTGTTTGTGTTTAGCTGTAATTTTCCTCTTACTCATTTACTGTACCCACACATATTATATACCGTTTTTCTCGCCATTAAATGGACTTTCTAAAGATACCATTATTTTCATCATATCTTATAATTTACTATAAACAAAATTTATAAAATATGAGGAAAAAATGGAAAAAAACACACTTTTTCTAACTTTGACCCCCAAAATCTGTTACACATCTACAACCACCAAAAAACAACCATACTAAATAGTTTCAAAATTTTGTCCTGAGTTTAGAAATACCCAATGTTTACATGTTCTTTGCTTTTTTTGCAAGTTATAGGGCAATAAATACAAGTAGCACAATATTTTGATATATTTCATGCCACCATTTCACCGCCAAATGCGATCAAATAAAAAAAATATTCACTTTTTCACAAATTTTGTCACAAACTTTAGGTTTCCCACTGAAATTATTTACAAACAGCTTCTGCAATTATGGCACAAATGGTTGTAAATGCTTCTCTGGGATCCCCTTTGTTAAGAAATAGCAGACTTATATGGCTTGGGGTTGCTTTTTGGTAATTAGAAGGCCGCTAAATGCCGCTGCGCACCACATGTGTTTTATGCCCAGCAGTGAAGGGGTTAATTAGGGAGCTTGTAGGGTTAATTTTATCTTTAGTGTAGTGTAGTAGACAACCCCAAGTATTGATCTAGGCCCATTTTGGTATATTTCATGCCACCATTTCACCGCCAAATGCGAGCAAATAAAAAAAAAACTTTACATTTTTCACAATTTTAGGTTTCTCACTGAAATTATTTACAAACAGCTTGTGCAATTATGGCACAAATTGTTGTAAAAGCTTCTCTGGGATCCCCTTTGTTCAGAATTAGCAGACTTATATGGCTTTGGCATTGCTTTTTGGTAATTAGAAGGCCGCTAAATTCTGCTGCGCACCACACGTGAATTATGCCCAGCAGTGAAGGAGTTAATTAGGTAGCTTGTAGGGAGCTTGCAGGGTTAATTTTAGCTTTGGTGTAGAGATCAGCCTCCCACCTGACACATCCCACCCCTTGATCCCTCCCAAACAGCTCTCTTCCCCACCACACAATTGTCCCCGCCATCTTAAGTACTGGCAGAAAGTCTTCCAGTACTAAATAAAAGTAACCAACAAACGGCATCATCGCTACCGGTGCAGAGAGGGCCACAGAGTGGCTCTCTCTGCATCGGAGGCTTGTAAAAAGCAAACGGCCAACAAACGGCACCATCGCTACCAGTGCAGAGAGGGCCACAGAGTGGCTCTCTCTGCATCGGAGGCTTGTAAAAAAGGTATTGCAGGATGCTTCCATATCGAGGCATCACTGCAATACCCTGAGAGCTGCTGGAAGCGATTGTGATCGCTTCCAGCACTCTGTTAAACAACTGATGTACCAGGTACGTCTATTGTCATTAACTGTTTTTTTTTTTGTTTTGGGAGAGACCTTGACGTGGTACCTGGGCTTGTCCCATTTGGCCAGATGCAGTAACTAACTCTTTAATTTTTGCTTTTAATCTTAGCTGAGTGCTTGTGAGTGCTGAACTTCCTCTGTGTGATATATATATATATATATATATCACGTAGAGGAAGTTCCACAGTACAACGATATTCTTCAAGGTGAATAATTTCTTTATTTGGATATCAAAACCATAAAAAAGCGACATTTCGGACCTACATGGTCCTTAATCATGCATCATTAAGGACCATGTAGGTCCGAAACGTCGCTTTTTTATGGTTTTGATATTGTAGGTCCGAAACGTCGCTTTTTTTTTATGGTTTTGATATCCAAATAAAGAAATTATTCACCTTTAAGAATATCATTGTACTGTGGTGCTGTCACAATCTATTCATGGACTGTACATATTGGAGTTTTGCTGATACTCCACAGTGACGAGCACACAGTCTGCTACAATATTTATGGGTACAGTGCTGGATTCTATCTATTTATTTTTTGTATATATATATATATATATATATATATATATATATATATATATATATATATATATAGTTTGTACCAAAATACCATCAGATATATGTAGAAATATGTATTTATGAATAAATAGAACATATTATGTTATATGAAGATCATTGGAATGTGAAATATTCATATTTTTATGTTGTATTAGCGCACTCGGGTTGGCGCGAGTACGGTGTTAGGTTTTTTCCACTTTTTTTGCTCAATTGACTTCTAAGTTAGCACGCGAGTGAAAGCAGTTTACTTTAATACAAGCACAACCCAATGCGGGCAAAATGTCTACTTCTAGCGCAGCTTACATTCGAGAGGGAGTGTTAAATAACACTCCAATTGTAATCTGGCACTCTGTGTTTATGCATATTTGAAACTGTTTAAAATAAAATATTTTAGTACAAACATGTGAAGCCTTGTCTGAAAACCACATCCCCCACACATATGCTTTGCCACCTCAGAATAAGTACTAAAATGGATCTGCAAAAGGTAGCAACACTACAACTAGTACATCTATTATGATGTCAACTTATAACCACTTTACCTTTTTTCCATTCTTTGCTAAATGTCAGAATGTTCATTATGACATAAGTGACAGGGTATAAAAGGCCAGAGCTTAGTGAGGCAACAAAGAATACCGAGGAGAACAAGGAGAAGGAGCAACCAAACACAGGGGATGAGAGAACTGAACAATCAGAAAGAGTCAGTCTTTCTTTTGATCGCTGCCAGCATCTCCAGGCCACCCAAAGAGAGCAACATAGACGCTTAAGTTCCATGCAAAGGAGGAATCAGTTAAGGCAAAATTATATATTCTGGAAAATTGTGCACCCTCACAGGGTATGGCAATATTTATATACTCATTTTATAGGTTGAACTCAATAGATGTCTATCTTCTTTCAACCTCATTTACTATGTTATGTATTATAATGAGTCTTGTCATACCTGAGGACACATCACTTCCTGTTGCCATGTATGCCATACAACCTGCAGATAGAGATAGGTGTTAGAGAAGGAGACTTGTCCACTTTGCTGTAAAAGAATTCCTCGGAACAACAACTTTGTCCCACAGAAAGACATAGAAGGAATAATTATATATTCTGTACCATCGTACACCCTCAGGGTATGGCAATATTTATATACTCATTTTATAGGTTGAACTCAATAGATGTCTACCTTCTTTCAACCTCATTTACTATGTTATGTATAATAATTATCATTTATTTGTATAGCGCCGCCAAATTCCGTGAGTCTTGTCGTACTTGAGGACACATCACTTCCTGTTGCCATGTATGTCATACAACCTGCAGTTCAAGATAGGTGTTAGAGAAGGAGACTTGTCCACTTTGCTGTAAAAGAATTCCTCGGAACAACAACTTTGTCCCACAGAAAGACATAGAAGGAATAATTATATATTCTGTACCATCGTACACCCTCACAGGGTATGGCAATATTTATATACTCATTTTATAGGTTGAACTCAATAGATGTCTACCTTCTTTCAACCTCATTTACTATGTTATGTATAATAATTATCATTTATTTGTATAGCGCCGCCAAATTCCGTGAGTCTTGTCGTACCTGAGGACACATCACTTCCTGTTGCCATGTATGTCATACAACCTGCAGTTCAAGATAGGTGTTAGAGAAGGAGGCTTGTCCACTTTGCTGTAGAAGAATTCCTCGGAACAACAACTTTGTCCCACAGAAAGACATAGAAGGAAGAATGATATATTCTGTACCATCTGACACCCTCACAGGGTATGGCAATATTTATATACTCATTTTATAGGTTGAACTCCATGGACTTCTGTCTTCTTTCAACCTCATATACTATGTTTTGTATTATAATGAGTCTTGTCATACCTGAGGACACAGATGAACTTAATAAGGCAACAGTGTCTAGGATTTATTTGCCTAACTGAATGAAAATGAATAAATAAACAGAATATGACTTTAACATCAGCTGTTTTTTTCTTTTCATTTCTTAGACAAAATCTTATTTTCAATGCACTTGTGGGTTGGTTAAAAATAGCTGAATATATTTACAAATACATTATATACTTCTGAGGAGTAATGAGACACTAATATTATATTTATAATAATATCTATTCAGACATCCCAACTCTCCCTGAAGTTCAGGGAGTCTCCCTGATTGTAATAGCGGCTCCCTGATGCCAGCAAATGGAATGCAATCTCCCTGAAACTCCAAGTACCATGATCCAATGCGGCCCAAATACGGAAAAGTGTTTCTTTAAGGAATGCCTTTAGTTGCTGGGAAGTTATAGAACCCTCAAACATGCATCAGTAACCAAAAAGCCCCCACTGATTCTAATAAAATAAAACACAAATACTACCTTATTTACTGCACGTAATTAAACTTTGTATTCTAAAATATTTAAGCATTCAACAAGCGTACGATCACTGGAAAATAGGTTTGTATGTTGTTTTGCAATAAAGCTACTTTTTTTTTTAAAGGGCCACTGTAAGTAAATATTTTCTATGCCTGTTACTAACTAACTACCCCAAATACGCTTTTTATCAATAGCATTTCATTAACATATCTCTACCGTATATCAGAAATCTTGTCTGCAAATTTAATTGTTTTCCAAACCCACTCCGTGGGTATCCTTTGCTCTGTACCAATCCATTTACAATACCTAGGTTTCAAAATGGCGCTTTAAACACAATTTCATTGGTTTAAGTATTTTGAACACGCAGTGCTGAAACTAGTGGGCAGGATAACGTGACATCATCGGGGAATAAAAGATATAACTTTTATAACGTTCTGAAACTTTGTTTTGGAGAAAATATAGGTCAGTAGGTTTTAATTAATGTTTATTAACTTTAATATGTTAGTTGTTTGGCTTAAAAATTATAACAGAAAGTAATCCTTTAATGTGACTTTAGTGGGAAGCTACTTTAATGATAAGTCTCTATCTTATTTACAGTTTCAAGGTGTCCAATATATAACTGGGAGGGAGGGAGGCGCAGTAGCGGGTGAAGCCACCTCCCTGAAATGAGTTTTTGCAGATTGGGATGTCTGTCTATTTAAGAAATTTATACCAGTTCACCCACTCAGTACAGATAATAAATAATAAAACAATTTAAAGGGACATTGAAGGGATATTAAACAGTGTTCCTTTAGTAAAAACAAATACGTTAAATCAAAGTAAACATAAAAAGAAAAAGATTGCGTAAGAAAAAAAAACATCAAACAACTTGCTTGTTTTCTTGCTAAATTAACAGCTAGAATTTCTCAGTGTAACCCCTGTCCTCAGTGTGATAAGAGTGAAGACTTTTTTAAAACTTGTCTTATTCTGCCAGTTCTGAGCATGAGCAAATCTGACTACCTGTTTAGTCCATTCACTTAACCCCATCACATCGTTAGGATCTTACATTCTATCCTAACAGTGCTGGGCTTTAACACCAAAGGACGGCATGGAACATCCTACCTCATAAGGCGTCCTGCAGCCTCCCCCTTTGGATGAACTCAAGGTCTCCTTAGATCCAATCCTGGCCTTGAAAATATGTGATTGCATCAACGATCGCTTGATTTAATTTTTGCAGCAATAGTTTACCTCAGAATTTTATTCCAATGTAAAACACTTGTGGCATGAAGGTATTATTTATTTATTTATTTATAAAATATTTTACCAGGAAGGATACATTGAGATTTCTCTCGTTTTCAAGTATGTCCTGGGATCACAAAACATTGCATTGATACAATAGGGTACAATAAAATACAAAAACAATAATAAAAATACACATTATATGCAAACATTTAACATAGAGCAGGTATGAAATATTTAATTAACCATGACAGGAGCATTCTGTTTTGAGATATGTATAGAGGGATCTCTTAAAGGATTTTAGGCTTGGGGATGTTTTTAAAGTGTGAGGGAGGTCATTCCATAATTGTGGCGCTCTGTAGGAAAAGGAGGATCGAGCTGCTTTCTTTTTGTATTGAGGCAAGCTAAATAATGTGCTGTTATTGGATCGGAGGTTATAGGAGGTGGGAATAGCAGGGGAGAGCATTCTGCTCAGGTAGGGTGGGAGCTTTAGTATTAATACTAAACCAACGCTGGAAGTTTTATGACATCATGCTGGATAAGTAATGGACATTGCACAAATGAAGTTTAAATAAAATAAATAAACTGTACAATCCATTTTATATCAATGCATAATATATATATATATTGCAGTGATTTGTATTAAGTATAAGCCACTGCTCAGTGCTTTTTAATTACAACAATGAAACAGACAGTTTATTTTTCCTTTAAACAGTTATTGCTTTTGTGTAAAATTGAGGCCAAAAAGCAAATTCTACAACCTGCAATTGCTGCATATCAAGTAGCTGCTTTCGGCAATTTGAAGCAAATTAATCACCTAGGTTACTGATTTTGCGCTAGATTACAAGTGGAGTGGTATTTAATACTTCCGTTTGTGCACTAATAAAGCTAAAAATAAATTTGTATCGTTTAGGATATCGTATTACAAGTTGAAAGTATTTTTTTGTTGCGAACAAAACCTGATGCACACTAAACACTGGGCTTCAAATACCGCAACCGCGTTAAATTTGATTCCCTATAGAAAAAAAACTTCATAACTGCTGTTTCTGGCGAGCCTGCAGGCTCGCCAGAAACACGGGGCATCAAGCTCCATTCGGAGCTTGATATATATGCCCCAAAGTATGCATATTTTACATTCCAATGTTCTTCACATAGAAGGAAATGTTCTATTGTTTGATAGATATTTTTATATTTATCTGATTTTTTTTGTGTAAAATATATATCTATACCTACCTATATATCTATATGAATATATACATGCATAGGTATATACAGATATATATTTTAAAAACACATAGGCCTCTAGTTATCAAGCCGTCGACTTTCTTGCATTCGACGGCACCAATACGCTCGCCTAAGATCGCCTAACATCGCTGCCGCGGACCTGAATACATTCGCCAAAATTATCAAGAAAGCTGTCAAAAAGACACGCACCAAATACGGTGGGATGAGCAACGCACTGTTGTTAACTAACAGTCATCGATCTCGCTGCTCATCGGCTTATTCGCAGCTTTCTTGGTAACCTGTCACTAATCACCCACACTATACTATACTGTTTTACCCCCTATACCGCCGCTCCCGGAGCCCACCGCAACTAAATAAAGTTATTAACCCCTATACCAACTCTAATAAAGTGTTTAACCCCTAAACCGCCGTTCCCGGAGCCCACCGCCACCTACATTATATGTATTAACCCCTAAACCACCATTCCCGGAGCCCACCGCCACCTACATTATATGTATTAACCCCTAAACGGCCGTTCCCAGACCCCGCCGCAACTAAATAAAATGTTTAACCCCTAAACCGCCTCTCACGGACCCCGCCACCACCTACAATAAATTTATTAACCCCTAATCTCCCACCCCCAACATCTACGCCACTATAATCTAACCCTAACCCTAACACCCCCTAACTTAAATATAATTTAAATTAATCAAAATAAATATTCCTATCATGAAATAAATGATACCTATTTAAGAATAAATACTTACCTGTAAAATAAACCCCAAGATAGCTACAATATAACTAATAGTTACATTGTAGCCATTTTAGGATTTACATTTATTTTACAGGCAACTTATTTTAATTTAGGGAATTAATTTAATTATAGTGTAGTGTTAGGTGTAATTGTAACTTAGGTTAGGTTTTATTTTACAGGTACTTTTGTATTTATTTTAACTAGGTAGAATAGTTATTAAATAGTTATTAACTATTTAATAACTACCTAGCTAAAATAAATACAAAAGTACCTATAAAATAAAACCTAACCTAAGTTACAATTACACCTAACACTACACTATAATTAAATTAATTCCCTAAATTAAAATAAATCAATTACAAATAAATAAAATTAACTAAAGTACAAAAAAAACAAACACTAAATTACAGAAAATAATAAAATAATTACAAGAATTTTAAACTAATTACACCTAATCTAATCCCCCTAATAAAATTAAAAAGCCCCCCAAAATAAAAAAATTCCTACCCTATACCAAATTACAAATAGCCCTTAAAAGGGCCTTTTGCGGGGCATTGCCCCAAAGTAATCAGCTCTATTATCCTGTAAAAAAAAATAACAATCCCCCCCAACATTAAAACCCACCACCCACACACCCAACCCTACTCTAAAACCCACCAAATACCCCCTTAATAAAACCTAACACTAACCCCCTGAAGATCAACCTACCTTGAGAAGTCTTCACCCAACCGGGCCTAAGTCCTCAACAAAGCCGGGGCGAAGTCTTCATCCAACTGGGCAGAAGAGGTCCTCCAGACGGGCAGAAGTCTTCATCCAGGTGGCATCTTCTATCTTTATCCATCCGATGAGGAGCGGCTCCATCTTGAAGACATCCGACGTGGAGCATCCATCCAGACCGACGACTACCCGATGAATGAATATTCCTTTAAATGACGTCATCCAAGATGGCATCCCTTGAATTCCGATTGGCTGATAGAAGTCTATCAGCCAATTGGAATAAAGGTAGGAAAAATCCTATTGGATGATTGCATCAGCCAATAGGATTTTTCCTACTTTAATTCTGATTGGCTGATAGAATTCTATCAGCCAATCGGAATTCAAGGGACGCCATCTTGGAGGACGTCATTTAAAGGAACATTCATTTGTTGGGTAGTCGTCAGTCTGGATGGATGCTCCGTGTCGGATGTCTTCAAGATGGAGCCGCTCCTCGTCGGATGGATGAAGATAGAAGATGCCGCCTGTATGAAGACTTATGCCGTCTGGAGGACCTCTTCTGCCTGGTTGGATGAAGACTTCGCCCGGCTTCGTTAAGGACTTCTGCCTGGTTGGGTGAAGACTTCTCAAGGTAGGGGGATCTTCAAGGGGTTAGTGTTAGGTTTTATTAAGGGGGGATTGGGTGGGTTTTAGAGTAGGGTTGGGTGGTGGGTTTTAATGTTGGGGAGGAATTGTTATTTTTTTTCAGGTAATAGAGCGGATTACTTTGGGGCAATGCCCCCCAAAAGGCCCTTTTAAGGGCTATTTGTAATTTAGTATAGGGTAGGGATTTTTATTATTTTAGGGGGCTTTTTATTTTATTAGGGGGATTAGATTAGGTGTTATTAGTTTAAAAATCTTGTAATTATTTTATTATTTTCTGTAATTTAGTGGGGGGTTTTTTGTACTTAAGTTAATTTTATTTCATTGTAATTAATTTATTTTAATTTAGGGAATTAATTAAATATAGTGTAGTGTTAGATGTAATTGTAACTTAGGTTAGGTTTTATTTTACAGGTAAATTTGTATTTATTTTAACTAGGAAGTTATTAAATAGTTAATAACTATTTAATAACTATTCTACCTAGTTAAAATAAATACAAAGTTGCCTGTAAAATAAAAAAAATCCTAACATGGCTACAATGTAACTATTAGTTATATTGTAGCTATCTTAGGGTTTATTTTATAGGTATTTAGTTTTAAATAGGAATTATTTAGTTAATTATAGTAATTTTTATTTAGATTTATT
This sequence comes from Bombina bombina, assembly GCF_027579735.1. Taxonomy (NCBI): domain Eukaryota; kingdom Metazoa; phylum Chordata; class Amphibia; order Anura; family Bombinatoridae; genus Bombina; species Bombina bombina. The sequence goes on along the minus strand of NC_069504.1, from coordinate 264,590,152 downwards.
AAAACTATATTTAAGTTAGGGGGTGTTAAAGTTAGACTTAGGTTTAGGGGTTAATATGGTTATTATAGTGGCAGCGATGTAGGGGGTCAGATTAGGGGTTAATAAATATAATATAGGTGGCGGTGGGCTCCGGGAGCGGCAGTTTAGGGGTTAAACAATTTATTTAGTTGCGGTGGGGTCCGGGATTGGCAGGATAGGGGTTAATAACTTTATGTAGGTGGCGGCAGTATATGGGGCGGCAGATTAGGGGTTAATAGGTATAATGTAGGTGGCGGTGGGCTCAGTGAGCGGCGGTTTAGGGGTTAATACATTTATTAGAGTTTCAGCGGGGTCTGGGAGCGGTGGTTTAGGGGTTAATAAGTATAATGTAGGTGCCTGCGGTGTGGGGGGGCAGATTAGGGGTGTTTAGACTCGGGGTACATGTTAGGGTGTTAGGTGTAGACGTTCCCATAGGAATCAATGGGATATCGGGCAGCAGCAAACATAAGCTTTCGCTGCTTTCAGACTCCCATTGATTCCTATGGCATCCACCACCTCCAGGGCGGCGGATTGAAAACCAGGTACGCTGGGCCGGAATAGTGGTGAGCGTACCTGGTAGATATTTGTTAACTAGCAAAAGTAGTCAGATAGTGCTGAACTTGCATTCGGAACATCTGTAGTGATGTAACCATCGATCTGTGTTGGACTGAGTCCGGTGGATCGTATGTTACGTCACTACAGGGAGTTCAGAATTATTAGGCAAGTTGTATTTTTGAGGATTAATTTTATTATTGAACAACAACCATGTTCTCAATGAACCCAAAAAACTCATTAATATCAAAGCTGAATAGTTTTGGAAGTAGTTTTTAGTTTGTTTTTAGTTATAGCTATTTTAGGGGGATATCTGTGTGTGCAGGTGACTATTACTGTGCTTAATTATTAGGCAACTTAACAAAAAACAAATATATACCCATTTAAATTATTTATTTTTACCAGTGAAACCAATATAACATCTCAACATTCACAAATATACATTTCTGACATTCAAAAACAAAACAAAAACAAATCAGTAACCAATATAGCCACCTTTCTTTGCAAGGACACTCAAAAGCCTGCCATCCATGGATTCTGTCAGTGTTTTGATCTGTTCACCATCAACATTGCGTGCAGCAGCAACCACAGCCTCCCAGACACTGTTCAGAGAGGTGTACTGTTTTCCCTCCTTGTAAATCTCACATTTGATGATGGACCACAGGTTCTCAATTAGGTTCAGATCAGGTGAACAAGGAGGCCATGTCATTAGATTTTCTTCTTTTATACCCTTTCTTGCCAGCCACGCTGTGGAGTACTTGGACGCGTGTGATGGAGCATTGTCCTGCATGAAAATCATGTTTTTCTTGAAGGATGCAGACTTCTTCCTGTACCACTGCTTGAAGAAGGTGTCTTCCAGAAACTGGCAGTAGGACTGGGAGTTGAGCTTGACTCCATCCTCAACCCGAAAAGGCCCCACAAGCTCATCTTTGATGATACCAGCCCAAACCAGTACTCCACCTCCACCTTGCTGGTGTCTGAGTCGGACTGGAGCTCTCTGCCCTTTACCAATCCAGCCACGGCCCCATCCATCTGGCCCATCAAGACTCACTCTCATTTCATCAGTCCATAAAACCTTAGAAAAATCAGTCTTGAGATATTTCTTGGCCCAGTCTTGACGTTTCAGCTTGTGTGTCTTGTTCAGTGGTGGTCGTCTTTCAGCCTTTCTTACCTTGGCCATGTCTCTGAGTATTGCACACCTTGTGCTTTTGGGCACTCCAGTGATGTTGCAGCTCTGAAATATAGCCAAACTGGTGGCAAGTGGCATCTTGGCAGCTGCACGCTTGACTTTTCTCAGTTCATGGGCAGTTATTTTGCGCCTTGGTTTTTCCACACGCTTCTTGCGACCCTGTTGACTATTTTGAATGAAACGCTTGATTGTTCGATGATCACACTTCAGAAGCTTTGCAATTTTAAGAGTGCTGCATCCCTCTGCAAGATATCTCACTATTTTTTACTTTTCTGAGCCTGTCAAGTCCTTTTTTGACCCATTTTGCCAAAGGAAAGGAAGTTGCCTAATAATTATGCACACCTGATATAGGGTGTTGATGTCATTAGACCACACCCCTTCTCATTACAGAGATGCACATCACCTAATATGCTTAATTGGTAGTAGGCTTTCGAGCCTATACAGCTTGGAGTAAGACAACATGCATAAAGAGGATGATGTGGTCAAAATACTCATTTGCCTAATAATTCTGCACTCCCTGTATATTCTACTTTTGCCGGTCTGTAGGGTTTGATAACTTAGGCGAATCAGGCTTGCCACAAATACGCTGCGGAATTCCAGTGTATTTGCGGTTGAAAGCTTGATAAATAGAGGCCATAGAGCAGTTTCTACTATGCGAAGAACATTGGAATGTCAAATATTTACAGCATATACCGAGTAAGAAAACATTATTAAATATTAATATTGAATACAAATAATTTTTCTTGCTTTCAGGTACTCAACTGGAAAGGGCTCATATGTTTATAAATAGATAGACAGACAGACAAACAAGCAAACATATAAATAGATAGATAACCCCTGCTAGCCAATAGGTGCCCAGGTCCCCCAGAAAAGTGCCAAAAATAGCACAGGTACCAAAACACCCTGGGAAAGTCGCCCCTGATCAGCATTGGGCACTCAGGAACAACAGGAATATAGCCCCTGCTCACCAATAGGCACCCAGGCAACCTAAGAAATTGGCCCCTGCTAACCAATAGGTGTTCAGACACAACACGAAAGTGACCCCTGCTTGCCAATAGGCGCACAGGCACCTTAAGAAAGTGTCCCCTGCTTATTAAAGGGCTTTCAAGCATTCCAGGAAAGTTATAATTATACATGTTTTACCTCTGTAATTACCAGACTGCCCCCTTATTTCAGTTCTTTTGACAGACTTGGATTTTAGCCAATCAGAGCTGTCTCCATGGTAGGGCTATTTTTAAATTTCTGCAGTGTTTGTGTTTAGCTCTAATTTTCCTCTTACTCATTTACTGTACCCACACATATTATATACCGTTTTTCTCGCTATTAAATGGACTTTCTAAAGATACCATTATTTTCATCATCCTATATTATAAAAGGCCAAGTGTGTTTGTCTGAAGCTGTCATGCGCAGTACAGACAGCAAGAGGACAAACACACCTGGCCTTTGAGTCCCTGCTGGTGAATGATCTGCGCCAGCGGCAGAAGTGAGCGTGGCTGGGTGCGTGGGGGGTGTGGCCTGGCGTGAAGGGGTGTGGCCGGACGTGAATGGTCATGAAGGGGCGTGGCCTTACGTGAAGGGGGCGTGGCCGGGCGCGGTCGCATGATGGAAGATGGGAGAGAGAGATAGAGAGAGGTGAGAGAGATAGAGAGGGGGAGAAAGAGAGGGGGAGAGAGACAGCAAAAGACAGGGGGAGAGAGACAGCAAAAGACAGGGGGGAGAAAGAGAGGGGGAGAGAGACAGCAAAAGACAGGGGGGAGAGAGACAGCAAAAGAGAGAAGGGGAGAGAGACAGCAAAAGAGAGGGGGGAAAGAGACAGCAAAAGAGAGGGGGGAGAGTCAGCAAAAGAGAGGGGGGGGGAGAGAGACAGCAAAAGAGAGGGGGGATAGAGACAGCAAAAGAGAGAAGGGGAAAGAGACAGCAAAAGAGAGGGGGAGAGACAGCAAAAGAGAGGGGGGGAGAGAGACAGCAAAAGAGAGGGAGAGAGAGACAGCAAAAGAGAGAGGGGGAGAGAGACAGCAAAAGAGAGAGGGGGAGAGAGACAGCAAAAGAGAGGGGGGAGAGAGACAGCAAAAGAGAGAAGGGGAAAGAAACAGCAAAAGAGAGGGGGGAGAGATAGCAAAAGAGAGGGGGAGAGAGACAGCAAAAGAGAGGGGGAGAGAGACAGCAAAAGAGAGGGGGAGAGAGACAGCAAAAGAGAGAGGGGGAGAGAGACAGCAAAAGAGAGGGGGATAGAGACAGCAAATGAGAGAGGGGGAGAGAGACAGCAAAAGAGAGGGGGAGAGAGACAGCAAAAGAGAGGGGGGAGAGAGCGCAAAAGATAGGGGGGAGAGAGAGCGCAAAAGAGAGGGGGGAAGAGAGAGCGCAAAAGAGGGGGAGAGAGAGCGCAAAAGAGAGGGGGAAAAGCGCAAAAGAGAGGGGGAGAGAGTGCACAAAAGAGAGGTGTGAGAGAGCGCAAAAGAGAGGGGTGGAGAGAGAGAGAAAAAGAGAGGGGTGGAGAGAGAGCGCAAAAGAGAGGGGGTGAGAGAGCGCTAAAGAGAGGGAGCGCAAAAGAGAGGGGGGAGAGAGAGCGCAAAAGAGAGGGGGAAGAGAGACAGCAAAATAGAGGGGGAAGAGAGACAGCAAAAGAGAGGGGGGAGAGAGACAGCAAAAGAGAGGGGGAGAGAGACAGCAAAAGAGAGAGGGGGAGAGAGACAGCAAAAGAGAGAGGGGGAGAGATACAGCAAAAGAGAGGAGGAGAGAGACAGAAAAAGAGAGAGGGGGAGAGATACAGCAAAAGAGAGGGGGGATAGAGACAGCAAAAGGGAGGGGGAGAGAGACAGCAAAAGAGAGGGGGAGAGAGACAGCAAAAGAAAGGGGGAGAGAGACAGCAATAGAGAGAGGGGGAGAGAGACAGCAAAAGAGAGGGGGGATAGAGACAGCAAAAGAGAGAGGGGGAGAGAGACAGCAAAAGAGAGGGGGAGAGAGCGCAAAAGAGAGGGGGGGAAGAGCGCAAAAGAGAGGGGGGAGAGAGAGCGCAAAAGAGAGGGGGGAAGAGAGAGCGCAAAAGAGGGGGGGAGAGAGCGCAAAAGAGAGGGGGGAAGAGCACAAAAGAGAGGGGGAGAGAGCGCACAAAAGAGAGGGGGGAGATGGCGCAAAAGAGAGGGGTGGAGAGAGAGCGCAAAAGGGAGGGGGGTGAGAGAGCGCAAAAGAGAGGGACGCGCAAAAGAGAGGGGGAGAGAGACAGCAAAAGAGAGGGGGAGAGAGACAGCTAAAGAGAGGGGGAGAGAGACAGCAAAAGAGAGAGGGGGAGAGAGACAGCAAAAGAAAGGGGAGAGAGACAGCAAAAGAGAGGGGGAGAGAGACAGCAACAGAGAGGGGTTATAGAGACAGCAAAAGAGAGAGGGGGAAAGAGACAGCAAAAGAGAGGGGGAGAGAGAGCGCAAAAGAGAGGGGGAGAGAGCACGCAAAAGAGAGGGGGAGAGAGAGCGCAAAAGAAAGGGTGGGAGAGAGAGCTCAAAAGAGAGGGGAGAAAGAGGGGGGAGAGAGCGCAAAAGAGATGGGGGAGAGAGAGAGAGCGCAAAAGAGAGGGGGAGAGAGAGCGCAAAAGAAAGGGGGAGAGAGAGAGTGCAAAAGAGTGGGGGAGAGAGAGCAAAAGAGGGGGGAGAGAAAGAGCTCAAAAGAGATGGGGAGAGAGCTCAAAAGAGAGGGGGGAGAGAGAGCGCAAAAGAGATGGGGGAGAGAGCGCAAAAGAGAGAGGGAGAGAGAGAGAGCGCAAAAGAGAGGGGGGAGAGGGAGCTCAAAAGAGAGGGGGAGAGAGAAAGCTCAAAAGAAAGGGGGAGAGAGAGAGCAAAAGAGATGGGGGAGAGAGCGCAAAAGAGAGAGGGAAAGAGAGAGAGCGCAAAAGAGAGGGGGGAGAGGGAGCTCAAAAGAGAGGTGGGAGAGAGAAAGCTCAAAAGAAAGGGGGAGAGAGAGAGCAAAAGAGAGGAGGAGGGAGAGAGCGCAAGAGGTGGGACCGTTGTACCGCAAAAAATGGCCCGTGTGAACGAGCTTTAGGACTAGTATCTTATAATTTACTATAAACAAAATTATAAAATATGAGGAAAAAATGGAAAAAACACACTTTTGCTAACTTTGACCCCCAAAATCTGTTACACATCTACAACCACCAAAAAACAACCATACTAAATAGTTTCAAAATTTTGTCCTGAGTTTAGAAATACCCAATGTTTACATGTTCTTTGCTTTGTTTGCAAGTTATAGGGCAAATACAAGTAGCACTTTGCTATTTCCAAATCACTTTTTTTCAAAATTAGCGCTAGTTACATTGAAACCCTGATATCTGTCAGGAATACCTGAATATCAGGGCCGGATTGGGCAGCCGGGATACCGGGAAAAATCCCGGTGGGCCGCCTGCCTGCAGCTCAGCTGGGCTGCCTGGGCTCAGAGCCAGCTGTTGGCTGGCTGCTGCAGTGCTGCTGCTAACTGTCTAAGTCCTGCTGCTGCTAACTGTCTAAGTCCCAGTCCCACACACACTGACTCCAGCAGCACTCATATCCTATCATATAAAATCTATTTATTATTATCAATAAAGTTCATAGCACTCATATCATATCATATAAAATCTATTTATTATTATCAATAAAGTTCAACAACTTTACTTGTGGTCTCTTAGTATAATGTGGGGCCGGGGGTCAGGTGGGGCGGGCCGGCGCCGGCTATGGCTTATGAGGTGAGTGACGTCACAACGGGCAGTCGGGCACGGGCACAGTGAGCGATCAGAGCGACTGAGTAGTGAGAGATCACTGACTGAATCTGTGTAGTTCTCACAGGTGAGGTGACGCGCCTGCGCGCAACTGCGCATGCGCATGTCAGCGATAGACAGAGCCGTTTTGAGAGGAGAAAGGATAGGAGCAGCAGGCAGGCGGCAGCAGGCCACGTGGTCACGTGTGGGAGCAGGGCGAGTCACGGAGTGAGTGTGTGAGGACTCCTGTCTGAGTGACACACAAAAAAAAAACGGCGGCAAGCAAGTGAAGTTGGCTTGGTAACTTGGGGGCAGCCAGTTGGCACTGCAGTGAGTCACTGGATTCAGTACCCCAGACCGGTACTGAAGAGAAGGCCGATGCAGAGAGGTTTAAGGACGAGGGTCTGACCAATGCACATCTGAAGAGAGGTAGGAGAGGGCAAGGGTCGGGGGGAGGCCTTAAGAAGCCCGGTCCGGGGCTGAGCACATGACAGACTCAGTGTTGTGAGTGACACAGCAGACAGCGCAGCTTCAGAGGCAAACGGCGGCAGTGCGCCTGAGGCACAGTTTGGCTTGGCAGCAGGTGGCAAAAAGACAAGACTGGCATGGCAATTCCCCCCCCCGCCCCCCAGGCGGCTGAAGTGAGTGTGTGTTGAAATGGTGTTTAGCTTGATACAGAGCAGCAAAGAGAGTAGGAGGATGGTGAGTGTGCACTGGCTGACAGCTGCATTAAGGAATACTCATTGGTGAAGGAAGGTGCTAAAAGCTATAAGTTTAAAAACACACACAAATCAATTTTACAACTAATTTAATAAGAATGCACACATAATTAAAAAAGTTAATAACACATCTAATATGTTGTTGATACACTGGGACTTCTCCCAGTGTTTCAACATATTAGATGCATATTTTTATTTATGTGTGCATTCTTTTAAAAATTAGTTGTCACATTGATTTGTGTGTTTTTTTTAAACTTACAGCTCTTAGCTCTTCCTTCACCAGTGTATTCCTTTTGTCACCTTGGAGGAGGTAGTTATTTTGTTAGGAAGGCTTGTAGAGTCACTAGTTTAGTAGTTTAGCCCCATTTATCTGAATCTGTATTTGACAGCTGCATTAACCCCTTATTAAACAGTCTCTGAAGGTCACACTCTCACACTACACAGACTCAGTCACTGCAGCCACACAGTTATTTTATATATATATATATATATATATATATATATATATATATATATATATATATATATATATATATATATATATATATATATATATATATTGGCCTTTTTTATTAGAATATAACAAAAAGGTGTGGTTGTAACTCACAATTTTTTTATTTTCTATATATTACAGTATATGTATATAATATAATATATATATATATATATATATATATATAGTGTGTATATATATATATATATATATATATATATATATAGTGTGTATATATATATATATATATATATATATATATATATATATATATATATGTATATATATATATATGTATATATATGTATATATATATATATATATATATATATATGTGTATGTGTGTGTATATATATATATATATATATATATATATATATATATATATATATGAGTTGAAGGGAAAACCAGCTAGAGCATAGTTGGCTGGTGTGGAGGGGCGTGGCTAGGTAGGAGGAGGCATGGCTAGGTAGGAGGGGGCGGGGTTGGGCTGGTCTATACAAATTTCCAGGGCTGGTCTGATTTCCCAGTCCGGCCCTGCTGAATATCCCTTGACATGTATATATTTTTTTTTAGAAGACATCCCAAAGTATTGATCTAGGCCCATTTTGATATATTTCATGCCACCATTTCACTGCCAAATGCGATCAAATAAAAAAAAAATGTTCACTTTTTCACAAATTTTGTCACAAACTTTAGGTTTCCCACTGAAATTATTTACAAACAGCTTCTGCGGGGGGGCGGAGCTGGCCGCTGCTAAGATGGCAGCATAACTCCAGAGCTCCGTGAGCCAACACATATATAAACATAAATAAAGCATACAAATTTAAAATTCCGCTAACTGAATCAAGCAGGCAATAACTATGGGACTCTAGCTTTTCAGCGATGTAAAGCTTGGGGCTGAAGAAGAACAACGACAACAGGTCCTCGGCAACTTTGTGACCTGCGCAACATCAATTGTGAAAGCATCTGTAGAGAGGGACAGATCCCATCAGCGGAGAGCACCTTGATTCCGTCGGTGCTAATCCCTGAACATCGGAGGGACTAAAAAGCCGAATTGAACATATCGGGTGAGATAAAAAAAAAAAAAAAAAAAGTGCCGCGAAAACGGGCGGCCCGCCATTCCTTTTCTCAGTGGCGCACTGACAACCCTAACGGAACAGAATACAACTGAAGGGGACAGACTAAAAGCCCATATAACGGACTCAGGCAAGCATAGCTAAGGGGGTAGAAGTTTCTCCAGTATTATACACACAGTGCGAATAAAGCAGAGGGGATCCCCTCACATGTGCCTGTGATAGGTTGGAGTGCGAGACAGGGCCTAACTGCAGTGACGCAGCTAGAATACAACAACTACAGTCAGAGCAACTCTAAAGATAGGAGCTGCATCTAACTGGCGTCACGCCATAAAACTGGGACATATCATAAACAGGGGTATATTATTATCAAGCGCCAATTCAGAAGAACAGTGCCAGCCACACTACATCACTGCATAGATATCTGGGTGAACCACACTAAACTGCAAGTTAAAAAAATAAAGCCTAAAATGACGTCTAAGAGGCTACTGAAACCACCTAAAGCCACAAAACACACGCACGTAAAAGGCCCTAGTGTGGAATCTTTCTTTAGCTCGGCAAGCCAGCACTCTACCTTCACAGCACACGAACAGGAAGAAGAGCTTATACCTATCACACCATCACCTACCAGACCCCAGAAAGCCCCAGATACCCTAGCACAGATCCCGTCCTCTGTACTCTCATCTCTAGCCTCCAAGCAAGATATAGCGGAGATAGTAAGGACATGTATGAGAGAGGAGATGGCTGATCTCAAACAAGAACTCCACACTATTGGATTCAGGGTTGATACTCTGGAAGACTATACAAATAATATTCAGGATGAAGTACATCAGATACAAGAAACCACTGCCACACAAGCAGATCTAATAGAGGTTCTTCACGACAAAATAGAAGACCTTGAAAACAGAGGGCGTAGGAAAAATCTTCGCATCAGGGGTATCCCTGAATCGGTATTACCGAAAGACCTGCCTACCTATCTTCCAGCACTATTTGCTCACTTGAGGGGCGAAACTTCTACAAGGGAAATAAACTGGGACAGAGCACACAGGGCCTTAAGGCCCAGGCCACCAGACAAAGCTCCACCTAGAGACATCATAATAAAGTTCAAACAGTTTATGGAAAAAGAGGAACTCCTCAATCTCTCCCGAAGAAACCAGCCGGTTAAATTCAGAGGCACAGTCCTTCAATTTTACACGGACCTTTCACAGCGCACTCTACAAAGACGGAAAGAGCTGGCACCTTTAACAGCCCTACTACGGAGCAAGAAGATATTATATAGATGGGGTTTTCCTTTCCACCTATATGTCCTTCATGGAAATAGAAAACTTTCCTGCACTAAGATCTCGGAGATATCGGATTTCTGCGCTGCCCTGGACCTGGATCCCCCAATCGAACCAGGAAATGATGACCTACAGCCACAGCCACAACGTAGAAAACGACCAAAAGACAATAGTAAAGGGCAAACAGACCCTTGCACCACTGAGGCCAATTCGTCTATAAGAATACTGCCACCTCAAACAAAGAGAATCGCCCAAACTCCAAGGGCCCATGTCACAGAAGAAGGATGAAAGTGCCGGTATACGTCCAGATGGGTAAAATATTATACATATAGACTATAGACTTAAGCTGGAGATGATCTTTCTAGTCCAGCTCTTAGCTATACTAGGAGAAGATTACCTTACCTACTCCTAACAATTATAGAATTTAAAGTTAAAAGTATGTTTTACTTATATCTGCAATGTTAGTTTCACAGTTGTGCTTTATAACAATGTATGCTGTTCATGATATTTCCAAATTGTTGGCTTACACCTTCATGTTTCATTACAGTTGTTTATAAGATCTTGTACTAGATATATAAGTGATATAATAGGCCTTTATATAATTTCTCTCAGTAAAGTGTTGATTGCATCTACTCTGTTTTGCAATACACACAGAACGAGAAAGATTATTTCTACTGTTATATTGTATTATTGCTTTATTTTTATTTTGAAGTTATTTATTATTTCTTTTGTTTCCAACTATTTTTGTTTCTTTTCATTATTTTCATTGCTGATCTTTGATTCTAATTTGTGGTGTGACTGCTGCGCTGCTGCTTGCACTTAGAACATAAACTACCACCATAAGGTATCAACTATACTGTTCCCCTAGCATAACCCACAATTAGAGAAAATTAGAATGAGCAAACCGATCACCATAATATCCCAAAATGCAAAGGGCTTAAATTCCCCGCAGAAGAGGTCGATAGCATTATTAGATCTGTACAGAAAGAAAGGGGATATTGTTTTCCTCCAAGAGACACACTTCAGGAAAAGAAGCGAACCTAGATACCTAGGGACACGCTACTCCCAACACTTCCACAGCTCTGCTGAAACTAAGAAATGCGGGGTTAGCATTCTGATACACAGAGATACTCCCTTCAAACACATACAGACTACATCAGACAATGAAGGCAGGTTCCTGGGAGTTTTTGGGCTTCTCTTTGGCAACCCAGTAACCCTGATAAACATATATGCACCAAACACACGCCAACTCCCATTTCTTAAAAAGATCTTCAACAAAATAATAGACTTCTCTAGAGGAGTAACCTTCATAGGCGGAGACCTAAACATCACAATAGACCCGCACATGGATAGCTCTCACAAAACACACGGACCCATGACACCCACGACTAGATATCTAGGGAAAATGATGAGAGACTATAACTTGTATGATACCTGGAGATTTGTTAATCCCTCTAAAAAAGATTATACCTTCTTTTCACTACCACATCATACCTACAGTCGCATAGACTACATTTTGACCAATCAAGCAGGCCTCTCGACTATAAGCCACTCACGAATCTCTCACACGACATGGTCAGACCACTCCGCGGTGATAACACAACTTAAATGGCCAAACACACCAACACAACCTTTCATCTGGAAACTAGATGACTCTCTACTAAACACCCCCCTTTACGCCGAGAAACTTACTAACTCATTGAAAGAATATTTCACAATAAACAATCGGGAAGATAGTAAGCCATTCATGGTGTGGGAAGCACATAAATGCTACATGAGGGGGGAGTTTATCAAAACTAAATCACACATGAAGAAAATATCCAGACAGCATTATGAAGACCTCTCAAACACACTGTCCCAAGTGGAATATCGGCACAAACAGGACCCACAAAACACACAAATACTTGAGGACTTACAAAAAGCTAGAGATGCCTTAAAGGACCTACTGACTAAAGAACACAATTTAATGACATTGAAAATTAGACGGAGATACCACTATGAGAGCAATAGAAGCGGAAAGCTACTAGCGAGGGCGCTGAAGCTCAAAAGATACAAAACATATATTCATGATATCAACACACCTGACAGGCAAACTGTAAAAACTACACCAGACATCTTGGCCCAATTCGAGTCTTACTACTCGAGATTATACAATATCGAGAGAGAGGAAACACATAATACTGCAAAACCTGATATGCTACCTTATTTAGAGAAGTGCAAACTACCCCACTTATCATTAGAACAGGTAGAAGAGTTAGAGAAGCCAATATCGACGGGAGAAATAACATTAGCCATTAAGGATTTAAACACAGGAAAGAGTCCAGGCCCAGATGGCTACACAGTTCAGTATTATAAAATGTTTGCCCCGATATTAGTACCCCACCTACAGAAAATCTTTAATCAAGTATCCAAAGACACCCCATTCCCACCCTCTATGCTTGAAGCGCACATCACTGTACTTCCTAAACCGGGGAAGCCAGCGACCTACCCATCAAACTTCAGGCCTATATCACTACTAAATGTAGATGTAAAAATATTTGCGAAAGTGCTAGCTGCGAGACTAAACAAGTTCCTACCTGACTTGGTACATTTAAACCAAGCTGGGTTTGTCCCACGTCGCGAAGCAAGGGACAACACAGTGAAAACCATAGACCTTATGGACTATGTACATAGAGAAAAGATACCTGCGATCTTCCTAGGGATAGACGCTGAGAAAGCCTTTGATAGGCTGAACTGGGCTTTCCTGCAGCAAACTCTCATCAAATTTGGAATAGGTCCACACATGATTAATAAAATTTTTGCATTATATGACAATCCCTCAGCTAAGGTTAGACTAAACGACTCCCTATCATCTGGCATAAATATTAGAAATGGCACCAGGCAGGGATGCCCTTTATCCCCCCTATTATTTGTATTAGCCATGGAGGTTTTGGCCTCCAGAATACGCCAAAACCCTGCAATAGAGGGCCTCAAGATCCAAAATGAAGTCTACAAATTATCACTCTATGCAGACGACATTTTGCTGACACTGACCAACCCATTAACATCCCTAAAAGCACTACAGCTAGAATTTGAATTATTTGGCTCTCACTCCTATTTTAAAGTTAACACAACTAAATCAGAGGTACTGGGAGTAGCAGTACCCGACCTAATCCTCCAACATATCAGCAGTCAATTTCACTTCTCTATCCAAAAACACTCCCTGACATACTTAGGTACGCAAATAGCAAGAACTAAAGAGGAACTCTACACGTTAAATTACCTGAAACTCTTAAAAGAACTACAGATAGAGATTAATGGATGGAAAACCAAGTGCCTGTCATGGCTAGGCAGGATACAGGCATTTAAAATGTCACTCTTACCAAAAATACTGTATATTTTTCAAACAATACCCATCCCATTGCCCACTTCATACTTAAATAGGCTCCAGGCTAGTGTAAACACATTTATCTGGCAGGGTAAAATACCGAGAGTTTCAAAAAAAACTTTATACAGGGATAGAGACGCAGGAGGCCTAGGAGTACCCAACCTTCTTCATTACAAACAGGCGACCATGCTAACCAGAATCATAGATTGGTGCAAACACAAGGATAACAAGGAGTGGGTAAAATTAGAACACAGTCTGGTCTGCGTACCTAGCCTGGGGAGTCTATGCTGGCTTAATAAAATACATAGGAGACTCGGTACCTCACCTCCAGTCTTGGTGACGGAAACTTTTGATGTATGGGACACAGTGCTAAAACACAAAAAAGGCATCTCATCTATCCCAAGCCCACTAACCCCTCTCCTGACAAACACTGACTCCCCAATAGGACACTACAGAATAGAAGGAGAAACCGCGTATATCCACAGCTGCGTACCAATCTATACTTGCTTAGACAAAGGTAAACTCTTAACTAGACAAGAAATGACAGACAGAAACATTTTTGTAGGTCAGACCTGGTATGAATACCTCCAACTGTCACATTACATTACCCACAATAGAGGAAAAAGAGAACTAATTAGGCCATTAACCACATTCGAATCCATATGCTACTCCTCAGGTACGTTAAAAAAAGGGTTATCCCAATCCTACAAATTATTAGTGGCAATGCACTCCACACAACTCCCTGCATACACCAAAATATGGGAAAGAGAACTACAAAGGTCCCTAACACTGAATGAATGGCAAACAATTTTCCAGCAAATGGGAAAAGCCCCATCCTCCATGAATGCCACAGAGACCAATCTGAAATTACTCACCAGATGGTATTTAACTCCTAAGAGACTGTCTGGAATTTATCCGGGTACTAGCACCCAATGCTGGAGGGCATGCGGGCAAGAGGGAAATATGTCCCACATATGGTGGACCTGTCCCTACATTAACACATACTGGGTCAGCCTACACTCAGAGATAGAAAAAGTAATATCTATCCGCTTAGAATACGACCCGTTTGTACTCTTATTAAATAAAACACCTAAAATAAAATGCAAACTGAGAGCGATGTTACTATATATTATGTTAAATTGCGCTAGACAATTGATACCTAGACTCTGGAAACAGATAAGAGTGCCTAATATACATGACTGGAGAGAACAGGTCACTAGGGTATTAGCTTTAGAAAAATACCACTTTCAGCACACTAATCGAATCGGTGACTATCACTCTATTATGTTTTTGTGGGAAGAGTATACAAGGTCATTTTGATGTATCCATATAAGATCGGTTAATCCATACATATACCATACAACTGGGATTAAAATACAAGACGCAGTGCATGATTTGCGGCGCAGCAACAATCCTAAAGATGAACTGTTTAAGTTTTGATGAGACATTTACTATATTTAAAGTTATATTAATGGCACTTGAATTGGAAGATGAGAATTTTGCAGATACTATTGTGACGGGGAAGGGGGAATCAAATGACTATATATAAGATAAACAAATTGTAAGTTGCAGCTCTTGTGAGGTGTAATAAGGTCACTGTATTTTGGATTCCTTTTTCTCATTGTTGTTAACCTTTTTTTTGAAAAATTCAATAAAAAAAAAAAAAAAAAAAAAAAAAAAAAAAAAAAAACAAACAGCTTCTGCAATTATGGCACAAATGGTTGTAAATGCTTCTATGGGATCCCCTTTGTTAAGAAATAGCAGACTTATATGGCTCTGGGGTTACTTTTTGGTAATTAGAAGGCCACTAAATGCCGCTGCGCACCACACGTGAATTATGCCCAGCAGTGAAGGAGTTAATTAGGTAGCTTGTAGGGAGCTTGCAGGGTAAATTTTAGCTTTAGTGTAGAGATCAGCCTCCCACCTGACACATACCACCCCCTGATCCCTCCCAAACAGCTCTCTTCCCTCCCCACCCCACAATTGTCCCCGCCATCTTAAGTACTGGCAGGAAGTCTGCCATTACTAAATAAAAGGAGTTTTTTTTATTTTAGTTTTTAAAAATATTTATTCAGCTATGATGGACCCCTGCCTTAGCCCCCAACCTCCCTGATCCCCCCAAAACAGCTCTCTAACCCTCTCCCTTGGGTACTGGCAGTTGTCTGCCAGTACCCAGTTTGCCCCCAAAAACAACAGTATTTTTGTTTGGCTTTTGACCTTCATACTTTTTCTGTAGTGTAGCAGCCCCCCCAATACCCCCATCCCCCTCCCAGATCCTTTTATATTTTATTTCATTAACTTAACTTTTTTTCCCCTCTCATGATCTCATTGGTGTCATTGGCTAATGCGGGCACGCGCACACACACACACACGCTCCCCCGCAGGCCCCCCGCATACTCCCGGCACCCGGCGTGCACATTCCACTTACAGGAACCGGATGCCGGGTAGCGATGGGCTGCCCACCCGCCTCCCTGCTACGCTCCCACCCACCAACAAACGGCACCATTGCTACCGGTGCAGAGAGGGCCACAGAGTGGCTCTCTCTGCATCGGAGGCTTGTAAAAAAGGTATTGCAGGATGCCTCCATATCGAGGCATCACTGCAATACCCTGAGAGCTTCTGGAAGCGATTGCGATTGCTTCCAGCACTCTGTTAAACAACTTACGTACCAGCTACGTCTATTGTCAGTCAATCGGATTGAACTTGAATATTATTGGCTGATTCAATCAGCCAATCAGATTTTTCTACCTTAATTCTGATTGGCTTATAGAATCCTATCAGCCAATTGGAATTCGACAGAAGCCATCTTGGATGACGTCATTTAAAGGTACCTCATTCCTCGTTCAGTCTTTGTGCCGGATGGATGCTCTGTGGCGAAGGAGCGAAGAAAGATGATTGAAGATGCCGCTTTGCTTGAAGACATCGCCGGATGGAAGAAGACTTCTCTGCCGCTTGATTGAAGACATCGCCGGATGGAAGAAGACTTCTCTGCCGTTTGATTGAAGACATCACCCGGATCGGATGTAGAGTTCTGCCCGGCTGGGTGAATACAAGGTAGGGAGATCTTCAGGGGGGTAGTGTTAGGTTTTTTTAAGGGGGGTTTGGGTGGGTTTAGAATAGGGGTATGTGAGTGGTGGGTTGTAATGTTGGGGGGTGGTATTGTGTTTTTTTTACAGGCAAAAGAGCTGTTTACTTTGGGGCATGCCCCGCAAAAGGCCCTTTTAAGGGCTGGTAAGGTAAAAGAGCTGTTAACTTTTTTAATTTAGAATAGGGTAGGGAATTTTTTTATTTTGAGGGGCTTTATTATTTTATTAGGGGGCTTAGAATAGGTGTAATTAGCTTAAAAATCTTGTAATCTTTTTTTATTTTTTGTAATTTAGTGTTTGTTTTTTTGTAGTTTAGTTTAGTTTATTTAATTGTATTTTAGTTTAGATATTTGTAGTTTATTTAATTTATTGATAGTGTAGGTGTATTTGTAACTTAGGTTAGGATTTATTTTACAGGTAAATTGGTAATTATTTTAACTAGGTAGCTATTAAATAGTTATTAACTATTTAATAGCTATTGTACCTAGTTAAAATAAATACCAAGTTACCTGTAAAATTAATATAAACCCTAAAATAGCTACAATGTAATAATTAATTACATTGTAGCTATCTTAGGCTTTATTTTATAGGTACGTATTTAGATTTAAATAGGAATATTTTAATTAATAATATTAATGTAAATTATATTTATTTTAATAAGAATTTAGTTAGGGATGTTAGAGTTAGATAGGGTTATTATACTTAATATATATATATATAATAACGATATTAACTATATTAACCCTAATATAATTAGGGTTAATATAATTAATATATATAATATAATAACTATATTAACTATATTAACCCTAATATAATTAGGGTTAATATAGTTAATATATATAATATAATAACTATATTAACTATATTAACCCTAATATAATTAGGGTTAATATAGTTAATATAGCTGGCGGCGGTGTAGGAATATTTTAATTAATAATATTAATATTAATTAGATTTATTTTAATAAGAATTAAGTTAGGGATGTTAGAGTTAGATAGGGTTATTATACTTAATATATATATAATATAATAACGATATTAACTATATTAACCCTAATATAATTAGGGTTAATATAATTAATATATATAATATAATAACTATATTAACTATATTAACCCTAATATAATTAGGGTTAATATAGTTAATATAGCTGGCGGCGGTGTAGGGGGATTAGATTAGGGGTTAATGTGTTTAATATAGGTGGCGGCGGTGTAGGGGGATTAAATTAGGGGTTAATATTTTTAAAATAGATGGTGGCGGGGTAGGGGCTCACTTTAGGGGGTAGGTAAGGTAGATGGCGGCTGTGTAAGGGGCTCACTTTAGGGGGTAGGTAAGGTAGATGGCGGCGGGGTAGGGGCTCACATTAGGGGGTTATAGATTTAATATAGCTGGCGGCGGGGTCCGGGAGCGGCAGTTTAGGGGTTAATAACTTTATTAGGTGGCGGCAGGGTCCAGGAGCGGCGGTTTAGGGGTTAATAAAAATTTTATTGTTAGGATAGTGAGGGGGGATAGCGGATAGAGGGTTAGACGTGTCGGGCTATGTTTGGGAGGCGTGTTGGACAGTACGGGAGATTTAATAACTTTAGTCAAGTTTTACATGCGCCGGCAGTTTCTAAAGTGCCGTAAGTCACTGGCAACTCCAGAAATTTGTACTTACGCAGATTTCTGGACATCGCTGGTTTGTCAGACTTACGGCACTTTAGCCTCTGACGGCGCCGTATATGGGATAGCTCGAGTTGCGAGCTGAAACTACGGGTGGCAGGGGTTCCCTCGCTTGTGCCGCAAACTACGATCTTTATCGGATCGCGCCCCTGACTGTTGTTAATTGCCTGTGACTCTGGGAACAGCACAGCTTCCTGTGAGTGCCAGTGGCACCCAGGGCTGAGCATGTTGCAGGGTCATGGGATGTGTACCCGGTCCAGTATGAGAGTGCAGTTCCCTTCCGTGTTTTGTATGTATGTATATATATATATATATATATATATATATATATATACAGTATCTCACAAAAGTGAGTACACTCCTCACATTTTTGTCAATATTTTATTATATCTTTTCATGTGACAACACTGAAGAAATGACACTTTGCTACAATGTAAAGTAGTGAGTGTACAGCCTGTATAACAGTGTACATTTGCTGTCCCCTCAAAATAACTCAACACACATCCATTAATGTCTAAACCGTTGGCAACAAAATTGAGTAAACCATTAAGTGTCCACATTGGGTCCAATTAGCCATTTAGTTTCATTTGACTCGTTAGTGTTACAAGGTCTCAGGTGTGAATGGGGAGCAGATGTGTTAAATTTGGTGTTATCGCTCTCACACTCTCTCATACTGGTCACTGGAAGTTCAACATGGCACCTAATGGCAAAGAACTCTCTGAGAAGCTGAAAAAAAGAATTGTTGCTCTACATAAATATGGCCTAGGCTATAAGAAGATTACAAGACCCTGAAACTGAGCTGCAGCACGGTGGGCAAGACCATACAGCGGTTTCACAGGACAGGTTCCACTCAGAACAAGCCTCGCCATGGTCGACCAAAGAAGTTGAGTGCACATGCTCAGCATCATATCCAGAGGTTGTCTTTGGGAAATAGACGTATGAGTGCTGCCAGCATTGCTGCAGAGGTTGAAGGGGTGGGGGGGTCAGCATGTCAGTGCTCAGACCATACGCCGCACACTGCATCAAATTGGTCTGCATGGCTGTCATCCCAGAAGGAAGCCTCTTCTAAAGATGATGCACAAGAAAGCCTGCAAACATTTTGCTGAAGACAAGCAGACTAAGGACATGGATTACTGGAGCCATGCCCTGTGGTCCGATGAGACTAAGATAAACTTATTTGGTTCAGATGGTGTCAAGCATGTGTGGCGGCAACCAGGTGAGGAGTACAAAGACAATTGTATCTTGCCTACAGTCAAGCATGGTGGTGGGAGTTTCATGGTCTTGGCCTGCTTGAGTGCTGCCGGCGCTGGGGAGCGACAGTTCATTGAGGGAACCATGAATACCAACATGTACTGTGACATACTGAAGCAGAGCATGATCCCCTCCCTTCGGAGACTGGGCTGCAGGGTAGTATTCCAACATGATAACAACCCCAAACACACCTCCAAGACGACCACTGCCTTGCTAAAGAAGCTGAGGGTAAAGGTGATGGAATGGCCAAGCATGTCTTCAGGCCTAAACCCTATTGAGCATCTGTGGGAAATCCCCAAATGGAATGTGGGGGAGCACAAAGTCTCTAACATCCACCAGCTCCGTGATGTCATCATGGAGGAGTGGAAGAGGACTCCAGTGGCAACCTGTGAAGCTCTGGTGAACTCCATACCCAAGAGGGTTAAGGCAGTGCTGGAAAATAATGGTGGCCACACAAAATATTGACACTTTAGGCCCAATTTGGACATTTCCACTTAGGGGTGTTTTGTTGCTAACGGTTTAGGCATTAATGGCTGTGTGTTGAGTTCTTTTGAGGGGACAGCAAATTTACACTGTTATACAGGCTGTACACTCACTACTTTATATTGTAACAAAGTGTAATTTCTTTAGTGTTGTCACATGAAAAGATATATTACTATATATATATATATATATATATATATATATATATATATATATATATATATATATATATATATATATATATATATATATTTGTGTTTCACTATAGTATGAAGATTTTGGACATGACTGCACCTCTTTGCACATGTCTATGGAGCCTGGAACAACATTTTGCAGGTCTCTTAAAGTTGGCAGTCTTTGCACATGTCATTGGAGAATGGAACCTGTTTGCACAGCTCTCTAAAAGCTAACATTCCTTTGTATAGCTCATGTCTTTGTAGCCTAATATCCATTTACACAGGTCACTAAAGGCTGACACTGCATTGCAAAGCTCTGTGGAGGCTGTATTCCCTTTGCACAGGTCACTGAAGGCTGGCAGCACTTTGCACAGGTCTGTAGAGGCTGGCATCCCTTTGCACAGATCACTAAAGACTGGCAGCACTTTGCACATGTCTGTAGAGGCTGGCATCCCTTTGCACAGGTCACTGAAAGCTGGCAGCACTTTGCACATGTTTGTAGAGGCTGGAATCCTTTTGCACAGGTCACTGAAAGCTGGCAGTACTTTTCACATGTCTGTAGAGACTGGCATCCCTTTGCACAGGTCACTGAAAGCTGGCAGCACTTTTCACATGTCTGTAGAGGCTGGCATCCCTTTGCACAGGATACTGAAGGCTGGCAGCACTTTGCACATGTCTGTAGAGACTGGTATCACTTTGCCCAGGTCACTGAAGGCTGACAGCACTTTGCTCAGGTCTGTAGAGGCTGGCATCCCTTTGCACAGGTTACTGAAGGCTGGCAGTACTTTTCACATGTCTGTAGAGACTGGCATCACTTTGCACAGGTCACTGAAGGCTGACAGCACTTTGCTCAGGTCTGTAGAGGCTGGTATCCCTTATGCACAGTTCACTGAAGGCTAACATCACTTTGCACATGTCTGTAGAGGCTGGCATCCCTTTGCACAGGTCCCTGAAGGCTGGCAGCACTTTGCACAGGTCTGGGGAGGCTGGCATCCCTTTGCACAGGTTACTGAAGACTAGCAGAGCTTTGCATATGACTGTAGAGGCTGGCATCCCTTTGCACAGGTCACTGAAGGTTGGCAGCACTGTGCACAGGTTTGTAGAGGCTGGCATCCCTTTGCACAGGTCACTGAAAGCTGACCTTTTTGCCCAAGTCTGCAGAGGCTGAGATATTTACTTTGTAACTTCATGATGGAGCAGTTCTGCTGAAACATTGCAGCAATAAAATTCATGCTAGATTGAAGAAATATATTTTTCTACAACAGAATTGTTCATGAAACAGTTTTGCAGTTCTTAATATGACTTTGTTTTAAGGCTTTTCTACATACTTGTATGTCTGACTGGAAATGAGTACAGCTGTTGTTTAGATTTCTATAATTAGCATCAAAAGCAGTATGACATTGATTAATATTGATTTCAGGGAGATGGTTAAACCACAAGCTATCCTCTCACTGAACCGAGTTCTGTATTTGTATAAGTGATACACCTATAGAGATGATGGGATAGACAGGGATTGATTTGCTTTATTTTTCTAATAAAGAGGTCAGTCAAATGTACAGTTACAGGGGCATTGTCATACCAGGGCAAGCAGACAAATAAATACCAACAAAAAACAAATAATACTAAATCTAGAATCATTTAATGCAAACTACACTTTTTATTTATTTAATTATTTATTAATCTTTTTATTATTATTTTTAAATCAAGGGACGCGATCCTATAAAGATCGTAGTTTGCAGCGCAAGCGAGGGAACCCCCGTCGCCCGTAGTTTCAGCTCGCAACTCGAGCTATCCTATATATGGCGCCGTCAGATACTAAAGTGCCGTAAGTCGGATAAACCAGCGATGTCCAGAAAGTACAAATTTCTGGAGTCGCCAGTGACTTATGGCACTTTAGAAACTGCCAGCGCCTACAAAACCTGACTAAATTATTAAATCTCCCTTACTGTCTAACACGCCTCCCAAACATAGCCCAACACGTCTAACCCTCTATCCACTATCCCCCCTCACTCTCCTAATAATAAAAAAATGTATTAACCCCTAAACCGCCGCTCCCAGACCCCGCCGCCACCTAATAAAGTTATTAACCCCTAAACCGCCACTCCCGGACACCGCCGCCACCTACATTAACTATATTACCCCCTAATGTGAGCTCCTACCCCGCCGCCACCTACATTAACTACCCCCTAATGTGAACCCCTTACACCGCCGCCAGCTATGTTAAAATTATTAACCCCTAATCTAATCCCCCTACCCCGCCGCCAGCTATATTAAAATTATTAACCCCTAATTTAATCCCCCTACCCCGCCGCCAGCTATATTAATTACATTAACCCCTAATTTAATCCCCCTACACCGCTGCCAGCTATATTAATTACATTAACCCCTAATTTAATCCCCCTACACCGCCGCCAGCTATATTAAATACATTAACCCCTAATCTAATCCCCCTATACCGCCGCCAGCTATATTAACTATATTAACCCTAATTATATTAGGGTTAATATAGTTAATATAGTTATTATATTATATATATTAACTATATTAACCCTAATTATATTAGGGTTAATATAGTTAATATTGTTATTATATTATATATATATATATTAAGTATAATAATCCTATCTAACTCCCTAACTAAATTCTTATTAAAATAAATCTAATTAATATTAATATTATTAATTAAAATATTTAAATCTAAATACTTACCTATAAAATAAACCCTAAAATAGCTACAATATAATTAATAATTACATTGTAGCTATTTTAGCGTTTATATTTATTTTTACAGGTAACTTGGTATTTATTTTAACTAGGTACAATAGCTATTAAATAGTTAATAACTATTTAATAGCAACCTAGTTAAAATAATTACCAATTTACCTGTAAAATAAATCCTAACCTAAGTTCCAAATACACCTACGCTATCAATAAATTAAATAAACTACAAATATCTAAACTAAAATACAATAAAATAAAATAAACTAAATTACAAAAAAAAACCACTAAATTACAAAAAATAAAAAAAGATTACAAGATTTTTAAGATAATTACACCTATTCTAAGCCCCCTAATAAAATAATAAAGCCCCCCAAAATAAAAAAAATGTCCCTACCCTATTCTAAATTTAAAAAGTTAACAGCTCTATTACCTTAAAAGGGCCTTTTGCGGGGCATGCCCCAAAGAAATCAGCTCTTTTGCCTGTAAAACAAAACACAATACCACCCCCCTTCACTACCCCCCTGAAGATCTCCCTACCTTGTCTTCACCCAGCCAGGCAGAACTCTTCATACGATCCGGGCGATGTCTTCAATCAAGCGGCAGAGAAGAAGTCTTCCATCCGGTGATGTCTTCATCCAAGCGGCAAAGACGAAGTCTTCCATCCGGCGATGTCTTCAATCAAGCGGCAGAGAAGAGGTCCTCCATCGGGGCAAAGTTTTCTTCCAAGAGGCATCTTCAATCTTCTTTCTTCGCTCCTCCGACACGGAACATCTATCCGGCACAACGACTTCCAGATGAATGAGGCTCCTTTAAATGACGTCATCCAAGATGGCGTCCGTCAAATTCCGATTGGCTGATAGGATTCTATCAGCCAATCGGAATTAAGGTAGAAAAATCTGATTGGCTGATTCAAGTTCAATCCGATTGGCTGAACCATTAGATTTTAAATTAATTAGATTTATTTTAATAAGAATTTAGTTAGGGATGTTAGAGTTAGATAGGGTTATTACACTTAATATATATATAATATAATAACTATATTAACTATATTAACCCTAATATAATTAGGGTTAATATAGTTAATATAGCTGGCGGCGGTGTAGGGGGATTAGATTAGGGCTTAATGTATTTAATATAGCTGGCAGCGGTATAGGGGGATTAGATTAGGGGTTAATTAATTTAATATAGCTGACGGCGGTATAGGGGGATTAAATTAGGGGTTAATGTAATTAATATAGCTGGCGGCGGGGTAGGGGGATTAAATTAGGGGTTAATGTAATTAATATAGCTGGCGGCGGTATAGGGGGATTAAATTAGGGGTTAATGTAATTAATATAGCTGGCGGCGGGGTAGGGGGATTAAATTAGGGGTTATTAATTTTAATATATCTGGCGGCGGGGTAGGAGTTCACATTAGGGGGTAGGTAATATAGATGGCGGTGGTGTAAGGGGCTCACATTAGGGGGTATGTAATGTAGCTGGCGACGGTGTAGGGGGATCACATTAGGGGGTTATACTTTTAATGTAGGTGGCGGCGGGGGCCGGGAGCCGTGGTTGACAGGTAGATTGACATTGCGCATACGTTAGGTGTTAAGTTTTATTTGGCAGGTAGTTTAGGGAGTTATGGGGCTCCAATAGACAGCGTAAGGCTTACTACGGCTGCATTTTGTGGCGAGGTGAAAATGGAGTAAGATTTCTCCATTTTCGCCACGTAAGTCCTTACGCTGTATATTGGATACCAAATTGCGTGGGTTTGGTATACCTGCCTATGACCCAAAAAACTACGGCCGAAGGCAGAAATATACGAGCGTAACGAGTTTTGCTTTATGAGGGGTGCGGTGCTAACTTGCACGTTATTCTCACCGCTCACTTACCTACAGCACTGGTATTAGAGGTTTTCCTAAACCCGGCGTTAAAAGGCAAGAAGTGAGCGTAGAGCAAAATTGTGCTCCATACCGCACTCCAATTCAAGGACTGCTTAAGTCAGCTGTGAGCTGGTTGTACGTGCTTGTGCACAATTTCCCCATAGACATCACCTGCAATAAAGCAGCGTAAAGCTCCGTAACGCAGCCCCATTGATTCCTATGGGGAAACAAAAGTTATGTTTACACCTAACACCCTAACATGAACCCCAAGTCTAAACACCCCTAATCTTACACTTATTAACCCCTAATCTGCCGCCCCGACATCGCCAACACATACGTTATACTTATTAACCCCTAATCTGCAGCTCCGAACATCGCCGACAGCTACATTATACTTATTAAACCCTAATCTGCTGCCCCCAACATCGCCGACACCTACATTATATTTTTTAACCCCTAATCTGCCGCCCCCGTCACCGCCACTATACTAAAGTTATTAACCCCTAAACCTAAGTCTAACCCTAACCCTAACACCCACTAACAAATATAATTAAAATAAATCTAAATAAAACCTACTATTAATAACTAAATAATTCCTATTTAAAACTAAATACTTACCTATAAAATAAACCCTAAGCTAGCTAATAGTTACATTGTATCTAGCTTAGGGTTTATTTTTATTTTACAGGCAAGTTTGTATTTATTTTAACTAGGTAGAATAGTTACTAAATAGTTATTAACTATTTACTAACTACCTGGCTAAAATAAAACATAATTTATTAGAACTTAAACTGATAAATAGTGATGTCGCAAACCTAAAAATTTCGGTTCACGAACGGCGGACTCGAACTTCCGCAACTGTTCGCAAACCGGGCGAACCGCCATTGACTTCAATAGGCAGGCGAACTTTAAAACCAACAGGGACTCTTTCTGGCCACAATAGTGATGGAAAAGTTGTTTCAAGGGGACTAACACCTGGACTGTGGCATGCCGTCGGGGGATCCATGGCAAAACTCCCATGGAAAATTACATCTGGTTTTAAGCCATAAAGGGCATAAATCAGCTAACATTCCTAAATAGTTTGGAATAACGTGCTTTAAAACATCAGGTATGATGTTGTATCGATCATGTAGTGTAAGGGTTACGCCCGCTTCACAGTGACAGACCAAACTCCCCGTTTAAAGGTACAGTCTACACCCAAATTTTTATTGTTTTAAAAGATAGATAATCCCTTTATTACCCATTTCCCAGTTTTGCATAACTAACACATTTATAATAATATACTTTTAACCTCTGTGATTATCTTGTATCTAAGCCTCTGCAAACTGCCCCTTTTTCAGTTCTTTTGACAGACTTGCAGTCTAGCCAATCAGTGCCTGCTCCCAGATAACTTCTTGTGCACAAGCACAGTGTTATCTATATGAAATACGTTAACTAACACCCTCTAGTGGTGAAAAACTGTTAAAATGCAATCTGAAAGAGGTGGGCTTCAAGGTCTAAGAAATTAGCATATGAACCTCCTAGGTTAAGTTTTCAACTAAGAATACCAAGAGAACAAAGCAAAATTGGTGATAAAAGTAAATTGGAAAATTGTTTAAATTTTATTTTGGCCTAGACTGTCCCTTTAACGCACCGCAAACAACCGCAAACAACCGCAAACAGTCCATTTGCACAACCGCAAACTCCCCATTTGCACAAGGTTGGTTACCAAGCTAGCCATGTCCCGTTCCTTGTCCTCACTGATGTCATTGAAGGTCTCTTCCTCCACGTACAACACCAAGGGTCCCCGAAAGGTGACAAGCCCCCTGGGACGCCTGCTGTGTTTGGTCTTCCACCTCCTCAAAGCCACCTTCCTCCTCTGACTCTTCTTCTTCAGACTCCTCTCTCTGCATTGCCTCTCTCTGATTTATTATAAGGTGTGTTAAGTAGTACTATTCCTATCAGTTTAATCCCTGTGGTGTTCCCTATCAGGGGACGTGTATATGGCATGGATTTCTGGAACCAGGAGATGGAAAAAGATGCTTGGTCGGTCTGGCCACGAGATAGATAGATTTGATAGATAGATAGATAGATAGATAGATAGATAGATAGATACATAGATTAGATAGATAGATCAATAGATACATTTGATAGATTCGATAGATAGATAGATTTGATAGATAAATAGATAGATTTGATAGGTAGATAATTTCCCAGACATAGAATTACAAGACGTGCGGTCTGTGACCCATGGTAAGGTTCCCAGAGGCAGTTGCGGCGCCAGGGGATGTGTATATGGCATGGATTTTAGGAACCGGGCGGGAGATGGAAAAAGATGCTTGGTCGGTCCTCCTACTTCAAATTTGGGGCACTGCGCGTGCAATCTACTGTGCCACCAGATACGAGTGGTGTGTTAAGTAGTACTATTCCTATCACTTTAATCCCTGTTACGTGCCTTTTTTTTGTTTTGTTTTTTGAAGCCACAGTGCAGCACCAGAGGCCAGAAAAATTTGGCATGTACACATGCCTGAAAAATTAGGTATTGTTGCAGCCGCTGCTGTAGCAGCGGCCAGAAAAAATTATGTTTGTTTCCCTGGCAGAAAGTGCCCTAAAACATTGAGGCTTGAACACTAGTTGGTGGTGGATAAGTCCCGCAAGTCATCTGGCATTCGAAGATAACATACAGCAGCTTGTGTACCATTTATAGCCCAAGGCAGATCATCTCATTAGGCCTTTTTTACTCGAATGTTTCGCCCAATGTCAGTCCCTTCGGGATCCATCCCTCATTCATCTTAATAAAAGTGAGGTAATCTAGACTTTTTTGACCTAGCCGACTTCTCTTCTCAGTGACAATACCTCCTGCAGCTCTGAAGGTCCTTTCTGACAGGACACTTGAAGCGGGGCAGGCCAGAAGTTCTATAGCAAATTGTGATAGCTCAGGCCACAGGTCAAGCCTGCACACCCAGTAGTCAAGGGGTTCATCGCTTCTCAGAGTGTCGAGATCTGCAGTTAAGGCGAGAAAGTCTGCTACCTGTCGGTCGAGTCGTTCTCTGAGGGTGGACCCCGAAGGGCTGTGGCGATGCATAGGAGTTAAAAAGCTCTGCATGTCCTCCATCAACAACACATCTGTTAAGCGTCCTGTCCTTGCGTGGTCATGGGAGTCAGAGGATTACTTTCACCTCTTCCCCTGTTAGATGATTCCCGTTGTGCTATGACATCACCCTTATACGCTGTGTAAAGCATACTTTTTAATTTATTTTGGAACTGCTGCATCCTTTCCGACTTCTGGGAATTTGGTAACATTTCAGGCACTTTATGCTTATACCGGGGGTCTAGTAGCGTGGACACCCAGTACAGGTAGTTTTCCTTCAGTTTTTTTATACGAGGGTCACTCAACAGGCACGACAGCATGAAAGACCCCATTTGCACAAGTTTGGATGCCGAGCTACTCATGTCCCATTCCTCGTCCTCAGTGGTCTCACTGAAGGTATGTTCTTCCCCCCACCCACGTACAACACCACGGGTACCAGATAGGTGACAACGAGCACCCTGGGATGCCTGTTGTGGTTGGTCTTCCTCCTCCTCCTCCTCCTCAAAGCCACATTCCTCCTTTGACTCCTCTTCCTCACAATCCTCTTCCAGCGTTGCCGCTGGTCCAGCAAGCGATGCTGATAAGGTTGTTTCTGGTGGTGATGGTGACCGCAACTCTTCCTCTTCACGCTCATCTACGGCCTGATCCAGCACTCTTCGCAGGACACGCTCCAAGAAGAAAACAAATGGTATGATGTCGCTGATGGTGCCTTCGGTGCGACTGACTAGGTTTGTCACTTCCTCAAAAGGATGCATGAGCCTACAGGCATTGCGCATGAGCGTCCAGTAACTTGGCAAAAAAATCCCCAGCTCCGCAGAGGCTGCCCTAGCACCCCGGTCATACAAATACTCGTTAACGGCTTTTTCTTGTTGGAGCAGGTGGTCGAACATTAGGAGTGTTCAATTCCAACGTGTCGGGCTGTCGCAAATCAAGCGCCTCACTGGGATGTTGTTTCGCCACTGGATATCTGCAAAATTCGCCATGGCCGTGTAGGAACGCCTGAAATGGCCACACACCTTCCTGGCCAATTTCAGGACATCCTGTAAGCCTGGGTACATATTCACAAAGCATTGTACGATCAGATTACACACATGTGCCATGCACGGCACATGTGTCAAGGTGCCCAATTTCAATGCCGTCACTAAATTACTTCCGTTGTCAGAAACCACTTTGCCGATCTCCAGTTGGTGCGGAGTCAGCCACTGATCCACCTATGCATTCAGGGCGGACAGGAGTGCTGTTCTGGTGTGACTCTCTGCTTTCAGGCAAGTCAACCCCAAGACGGCGTGGCACTGCCGTATCCGGGATGTGGAATAGTACCTGCAGAGCTGGGGGAGTGCCGTTGATGTGGAGCAAGACGCAGCAGCAGAAGAGGACTCAGCCGAGGAAGAGGTTATGGAAGAGGATGGAGTAGGAGGAGTAGAGGAGGTAGCAGCAGGCCTGCCTGCAAGTCATGGCGGTGTCACCAACTCCTCTGCAGAGCCATGCATTCCATGCTTGGCAGCCATCAGCAGGTTTACCCAATGCGCCGTGTAGGTGATATACCTGCCCTGACCATGCTTTGCAGACCAGCTATCAGTGGTCAGATGGACCCTTACCCCAACACTGTGTGCCAGACATGCCATTACTTCCTTTCGCACAATCGAGTACAGGTTGGGGATTGCCTTTTGTGCAAAGAAATTTCGGCCGGGTACCTTCCACTACGGTGTCCCAATAGATACAAAATTTTTGAACGCCTCAGACTCCACCAGCTTGTATGGTAAAAGCTGGCGGGCTAAGAGTTCAGACAAGCCAGCTGTCAGACACCGGGCAAGGGGGTTACTTTGGGACATTGGCTTCTTATGCTCAAACATGTCCTTGACAGACACCTGACTGTGGGCAGATGAGCAGGAACTGCTACGGAAGAGAGACGGAGTGGCGGATGGTTGAGAGGGGGCAAGGAGGACAGCAGTGGTTGACGTGGCTGAAGATGCTGGACCAGGAGGAGGATGGTGGCTTTGAGTTTGTGTGCTGCTTCTACTCATGTGTTCATCCCATCAGCGTTTGTGATGTGAGATCATGTGCCTTCGCAAAGCAGTTGTACCTAGGTGGGTATTGCACTTCCCACGACTCAGTTGCTTTTGGCACAGGTTGCAAATGGCATCGCTGTTGTCAGAGGCAGACACACACAAAAAATGCCACACTGCTGAGCTCTGCGATGACGGCATTCTGGTGGTGGCAACAGCATGTGTTGATTGGCGTGCTGTCTGGCTGACCCCGGGTGCCGATGCATGCTGTCTGACTGTGCCACTAGCTTCTTGCGACGACCTCCCCCTGCTTCCAAGTCGTCTCCTCCTCCTCCTCTCTGTCTCCCCATCTGAACTTTCCCCCTCTTCTTCTTCTCTTCTAGCGGGCACCCATGTGACATCCACGGACGCATCATCATCAACCTCTTCACTTGTATCTGACAAATCAACAAAGGAAGCAGCAGCGGGTACAACATCATCATCATCATCATCATCACACTGTACGTCCATGTCTGTAATGCTGCCTGACTGAGACATATCACTGTTATCTACATCCTCTGTCAATGATGGTTGCGCATCACTCATATCTTCCAACTGATGTGTCAATAACTCCTCTGACAGATCAAGTGAAGCGGCTGTGGTGCTAGTGTTGGTGGTGGCGGCAGGCGGGCAAATGGCACTGGTCACTTGAGAGGTGCCCGAAGCTAAGCTGGAGGTGAATGGTGCGTCAAGGTTCCGAGCGGAAGCTGTAGAAGATTGGGTGTCCTGTGTTAGCCAGTCAATTAGGTCCTCCTCAGAACTTTTCGCGTTCATGGTACGTGGCCTCTGAACACTGGGCATTATTGTAGGGTCAAAGGGAATCACAGCACCACTACCACGACGGCACCTGCAGGGTGGCTTGCCTCTGCCTGTCATTTTTTTTTTAAATGTACACTTACACTACTATTAAACAAAATATGAGTGGTGCCACTGGGCAAGTGGGCACAGTATACACTGTGAGCCTGACACAAAAAAGCAGACTGATGTTTCACAATCCAAAAAGTTTATTTTTTTAAATGTACACTTACACTACTATTAAACAAGATATGAGTGGTGCCACTGGGCAAGTGGGCACAGTATACGCTGTGAGCCTGACACAAAAAGGCAGACTGATGTTTCAAAATCCAAAAAGTTTATTTTTTTTAAATGTACACTTACACTACTTTTAAACAAGATATGAGTGGTGCCACTAGGCAAGTGGGCACAGTATACGCTGTGAGCTTGACACAAAAAAGCAGACTGATGTTTCACAGTCAAAAAAGTTTATTTTTTATATATTTACACTACTGTTACAACAAATATGAGTGGTGGCACTAGTTGGCAAGTAGGCCAGGCACACATGCTGGCAGGCAGGCAACTGCAATTAGATTACACTAGCAGACTGATGTTTCACAGTCAAAAAAATTTTTTAAAAAAATATTTACACTACTGTTACAACAAATATGAGTGGTGGCACTAACTTGGCAAGTGGGCCTGGCACACACGCTGGCAGGCAGGCAACTGCAATTAGATTACACTAGCAGACTGATGTTTCACAGTCAAAAAAGTTTTTTTTAAAATATTTACACTACTGTTACAACAAATATGAGTGGTGGCACTAACTTGGCAAGTGGGCCTGGCACACACGCTGGCAGGCAGGCAACTGCAATTAGATTACACTAGCAGACTGATGTTTCACAGTCAAAAAAGTTTTTTTTAAATATTTACACTACTGTTATAACAAATATGATTGGTGGCACTAGTTGGCAAGTGGGCCTGGCACACACGCTGGCAGGCAGGCAACTGCAATTAGATTACACTAGCAGACTGATGTTTCACAGTCAAAAAAGTTATTTTTTTAAATATTTACACTACTGTTACAACAAATATGAGTGGTGGCACTAAGGGTGGCACTAACTTGGCAAGTAAGCCTGGCACACACGCTGGCAGGCAGGCAACTGTAATTAGATTACACTAGCAGACTGATGTTTCACAGTCAAAAAAGTTATTTTTTTAAATATTTACACTACTGTTACAACAAATATGAGTGGTGGCACTAACTTGGCAAGTGGGTCTGGCACACACGCTGGCAGGCAGTCAGGCAACTGCAATTAGATTACACTAGCAGACTGATGTTTCACAGTCAAAAAAGTTTTTTTTTTTTAAATATTTACACTACTGTTACAACAAATATGAGTGGTGGCACTAACTCTGCAAGTGGGCCTGGCACACACGCTGGCAGGCAGGCAACTGCAATTAGATTACACTAGCAGACTGATGTTTCACAGCCAAAAATGTTTTTTTTTTAATATTTACACTACTGTTATAACAAATATGATTGGTGGCACTAGTTGGCAAGTGGGCCTGGCACACACGCTGGCGGCCAGGCAGGCAACTGCAATTAGATTACACTAGCAGACTGATGTTTCACAGTCAAAAAAGTTTTTTCTCCTGTTAAGTGTGGTCAGTCCACGGGTCATCATTACTTCTGGGATATTATCTCCTCCCCTACAGGAAGTGCAAGAGGATTCACCCAGCAGAGCTGCTATATAGCTCCTCCCCTCTACGTCACCCCCAGTCATTCTCTTGCACCCAACGAATAGATAGGATGTGTGAGAGGACGGTGGTGATTTTAATTAGTTTATTACCTTCAATCAAAAGTTTGTTATTTTATAATAGCACCGGAGTGTGTTATTCATTCTCTGGTAGAATTTGAAGAAGAATCTACCTGAGTATTTTCTATGATTTTAGCCGGAGTAGTTAAGATCATATTGCTGTTTCTCGGCCATCTGAGGAGAGGTAAACTTCAGATCAGGGGACAGCGGGCAGATTAATCTGCAAAGAGGTATGTAGCAGTTTATTATTTTCTGACATGGAATTGATGAGAAAATCCTGCCATACCGTTATAATGTAAACTCAGCCTTAAATGCAGTAGATGTAGCTGGTATCAGGCTGTCATGTATGTATATTTTACACTTCAGTATTCTGGGGAATGGTACTTCACTGGATTTATACTGTATGCATAGACTTAACCTATTTTGCAGGGACTTGCAATAGGTTTTAAATAACAATTAATTTATTGAGGTTAAACGTTTTTTTTTTTGCTGGCATGTAAAATCGTTTATTTCTCTGAGGTACTGGGTGAAAAAATGTTTTGGGCACTATTTTTTCCACTTGGCAATAGTTTTGTTTAAATTAAAGCAGTTTACTGATCTCTCTCACTGTTATGTGTGAGGGGGAGGGGCCATTTTTGGCGCTTTTACTACGCATCAAAAAACTCAGTCAGAAGTTCATTTTTCTTCCTGCATGATCCGGTTCATCTCTACAGAACTCAGGGATCTCCAAAGCTTGTTTTGAGGGAGGTAATCATTCACAGCAGAGCTGTGAAGATTGTAGTTGACTGTGATAAAAAACGTTTATTTTTTTTCTGCTGTCAGGGTTAGTTATCCTTTGCTAATGGGAACAATCCTTTGCTAAAATTGTATATTTCTTACAAAGATTTGATGCTATAACTTATTTATTTTCAACTGTCATAATTTTTTCTGTGCTTCTTATAGACACAGTTCGTTTTCATATTATTGTAAATTTTCCAAGTTGCTAGTTTATTGCTAGTGTGTTAAACATGTCTGATTCAGAGGAAGATACATGTGCTATATGTGCTAATGCCAAAGTGGAGCCCAATAGAAATTTATGTACTAATTGTATTGATGTTACTTTAAATAAAAATCAATCTGTACAAACTGAACATATTTCACCTAACAACGAGGGGAGAGTTATGCCGACTAACTCGCCTCACGTGTCAGTACCTGCATCTCCCGCTCGGGAGGTGCGTGATATTGTAGCGCCGAGTACATCTGGGCGGCCATTTCAAATCACATTACAGGATATGGCTACTGTTATGACTGAAGTTTTGGCTAAATTACCAGAACTTAGAGGCAAGCGTGATCACTCTGGGGTGAGAACAGAGTGCGCTGATAATATTAGGGCCATGTCAGACACTGCGTCACAGGTGGCAGAACATGAGGACGGAGAACTTCATTCTGTGGGTGACGGTTCTGATCCAAACAGACTGGATTCAGATATTTCAAATTTTAAATTTAAGCTGGAAAACCTCCGTGTATTACTAGGGGAGGTGTTAGCGGCTCTGAATGATTGTAACACAGTTGCAATACCAGAGAAAATGTGTAGGTTGGATAAATATTTTGCGGTACCGGCGAGTACTGATGTTTTTCCTATACCTAAGAGACTTACTGAAATTGTTACTAAGGAGTGGGATAGGCCCGGTGTGCCGTTCTCACCTCCTCCGATATTTAGAAAAATGTTTCCAATAGACGCCACCACACGGGACTTATGGCAAACGGTCCCTAAGGTGGAGGGAGCAGTTTCTACTTTAGCTAAGCGTACCACTATCCCGGTGGAGGATAGCTGTGCTTTTTCAGATCCAATGGATAAGAAATTAGAGGGTTACCTTAAGAAAATGTTTGTTCAACAAGGTTTTATATTGCAACCTCTTGCATGTATTGCGCCTGTCACGGCTGCAGCAGCATTTTGGTTTGAGTCTCTGGAAGAGACACTTCAATCATCTACACTAGATGAGATTACACACAAACTTAAAGCCCTTAAGTTAGCTAACTCATTTATTTCAGATGCCGTAGTACATTTAACTAAACTTACGGCTAAGAATTCCGGATTTGCCATTCAGGCACGCAGAGCACTGTGGCTAAAATCCTGGTCAGCTGATGTTACTTCTAAATCTAAATTGCTTAATATACCTTTCAAAGGGCAGACCTTATTCGGGCCCGGGTTGAAAGAGATTATCGCTGACATTACAGGAGGTAAAGGCCATGCCCTGCCTCAGGACAAAGCCAAACCTAGGGCTAGACAGTCTAATTTTCGTTCCTTTCGTAATTTCAAAGCAGGAACAGCATCAACTTCCTCTGCACCAAAACAGGAAGGAGCTGTTGCTCGCTACAGACAAGGCTGGAAACCTAACCAGTCCTGGAACAAGGGCAAGCAGGCCAGGAAACCTGCTGCTGCCCCTAAGACAGCATGAATCGAGGGCCCCTGATCCGGGACCGGATCTAGTAGGGGGCAGACTTTCTCTCTTCGCCCAGGCTTGGGCAAGAGATGTTCAGGATCCCTGGGCGTTAGAGATCATATCTCAGGGATACCTTCTGGACTTCAAATCCTCTCCCCCAAGAGGGAGATTTCATCTGTCAAGGTTGTCAACAAACCAAATAAAGAAAGAAGCGTTCCTACGCTGCGTACAAGATCTTTTATTAATGGGAGTGATCCATCCAGTTCCGCGGTCGGAACAAGGACAAGGGTTTTACTCAAATCTGTTTGTAGTTCCCAAAAAAGAGGGAACTTTCAGGCCAATCTTGGATTTAAAGATCCTAAACAAATTCCTAAGAGTTTCATCGTTCAAGATGGAAACTATTCGAACAATTTTGCCCATGATCCAAGAGGGTCAGTACATGACCACAGTGGATTTAAAGGATGCTTACCTTCACATACCGATTCACAGAAGTCATTACCGGTATCTAAGGTTTGCCTTTCTAGACAGGCATTACCAGTTTGTAGCTCTTCCATTCGGATTGGCTACGGCTCCAAGAATTTTCACAAAGGTTCTGGGTACTCTTCTGGCGGTACTAAGACCGCGAGGAATTTCGGTAGCTCCGTACCTAGACGACATTCTGATACAAGCTTCAAGCTTTCAAACTGCCAAGTCTCATACAGAGTTAGTACTGGCATTTCTAAGGTCGCATGGATGGAAGGTGAACGAAAAGAAGAGTTCTCTCTTTCCACTCACAAGAGTTCCCTTCTTAGGGACTCTGATAGATTCTGTAGAAATGAAGATTTACCTGACAGAAGACAGGTTAACAAAGCTTCAAAATGCATGCCGTGTCCTTCATTCCATTCAACACCCGTCAGTAGCTCAATGCATGGAGGTGATCGGCTTAATGGTAGCGGCAATGGACATAGTACCTTTTGCACGCCTACATCTCAGACCGCTGCAATTGTGCATGCTAAGTCAGTGGAATGGGGATTACTCAGATTTGTCCCCCACTCTGAATCTGAATCAAGAGACCAGAAATTCTCTTCTATGGTGGCTTTATCGGCCACACCTATCCAGGGGGATGCCATTCAGCAGGCCAGACTGGACAATTGTAACAACAGACGCCAGCCTACTAGGTTGGGGCGCTGTCTGGAATTCTCTGAAGGCTCAGGGACTATGGAATCAGGAGGAGAGTCTCCTTCCAATAAACATTCTGGAATTGAGAGCAGTTCTCAATGCCCTTCTGGCTTGGCCCCAGTTAACAACTCGGGGGTTCATCAGGTTTCAGTCGGACAACATCACGACTGTAGCTTACATCAACCATCAGGGAGGGACAAGAAGCTCCCTAGCAATGATGGAAGTATCAAAGATAATTCGCTGGGCAGAGTCTCACTCTTGCCACCTGTCTGCAATCCACATCCCGGGAGTGGAGAACTGGGAGGCGGATTTCTTAAGTCGTCAGACTTTTCATCCGGGGGAGTGGGAACTTCATCCGGAGGTCTTTGCCCAGATACTTCGACGTTGGGGCAAACCAGAGATAGATCTCATGGCGTCTCGTCAGAACGCCAAGCTTCCTCGCTACGGGTCCAGATCCAGGGATCCGGGAGCGGTTCTGATAGATGCTTTGACAGCACCTTGGACCTTCGGGATGGCTTATGTGTTTCCACCCTTCCCGATGCTTCCTCGATTGATTGCCAGAATCAAACAGGAGAGAGCATCAGTGATTCTAATAGCACCTGCATGGCCACGCAGGACTTGGTATGCAGATCTAGTGGACATGTCATCCTGTCCGCCTTGGTCTCTACCTCTGAAACAGGACCTTCTGATCCAGGGTCCATTCAAACATCAAAATCTAACTTCTCTGAAGCTGACTGCTTGGAAATTGAACGCTTGATTTTATCAAAACGTGGTTTTTCTGAGCCAGTTATTGATACCTTAATACAGGCTAGGAAGCCTGTTACCAGAAGGATTTACCATAAAATATGGCGTAAATACTTATATTGGTGCGAATCCAAGAGTTACTCATGGAGTAAGGTTAGGATTCCAAGGATATTGTCTTTTCTACAAGAAGGTTTAGAAAAGGGGTTATCCGCTAGTTCTTTAAAGGGACAGATTTCAGCTCTGTCCATTCTTTTACACAAACGTCTGTCAGAAGTTCCGGACGTTCAAGCTTTTTGTCAGGCTTTAGCTAGGATCAAGCCTGTGTTTAAAACTGTTGCTCCGCCATGGAGTTTGAACTTAGTTCTTAATGTTTTACAGGGTGTTCCGTTTGAACCCCTTCATTCCATTGATATCAAATTGTTATCTTGGAAAGTTCTGTTTTTAATGGCTATTTCCTCGGCTCGAAGAGTTTCTGA
Source organism: Bombina bombina (assembly GCF_027579735.1). Taxonomy (NCBI): domain Eukaryota; kingdom Metazoa; phylum Chordata; class Amphibia; order Anura; family Bombinatoridae; genus Bombina; species Bombina bombina. The sequence goes on along the minus strand of NC_069504.1, from coordinate 264,552,982 downwards.
GTTATCTGCCTTACATTGTGATTCTCCTTATCTGATTTTTCATTCAGACAAGGTAGTTCTGCGTACTAAACCTGGGTTCCTACCTAAGGTGGTCACTAACAGGAATATCAATCAAGAGATTGTTGTTCCATCTTTGTGTCCTAATCCTTCCTCGAAGAAGGAACGTCTGCTACACAATCTAGATGTAGTCCGTGCCCTGAAATTTTATCTACAGGCAACTAAGGATTTTCGTCAAACGTCTTCCCTGTTTGTCGTTTATTCTGGTCAGAGGAGAGGTCAAAAAGCTTCGGCTACCTCTCTCTCTTTTTGGCTTCGTAGCATAATACGATTAGCCTATGAGACTGCTGGACAGCAGCCTCCTGAAAGAATTACAGCTCATTCTACTAGAGCTGTGGCTTCCACTTGGGCCTTTAAGAATGAGGCTTCTATTGAACAGATTTGCAAGGCTGCAACTTGGTCTTCTCTTCATACTTTTTCCAAATTTTACAAATTTGACACTTTTGCTTCTTCGGAGGCTGTTTTTGGGAGAAAGGTTCTTCAGGCAGTGGTTCCCTCCTTATAAAGAGCCTGCCTGTCCCTCCCGTCATCCGTGTACTTTTGCTTTGGTATTGGTATCCCAGAAGTAATGATGACCCGTGGACTGACCACACTTAACAGGAGAAAACAAAATTTATGCTTACCTGATAAATTCATTTCTCCTGTAGTGTGGTCAGTCCACGGCCCGCCCTGTTTTTTTATGGCAGGCTAAAAAATTTTTGGATTATACTCCAGTCACCACTACACCCTTGGGCTTCTCCTTTCTCGTTGGTCCTTTGGTCGAATGACTGGAGGTGACGTAGAGGGGAGGAGCTATATAGCAGCTCTGCTGGGTGAATCCTCTTGCACTTCCTGTAGGGGAGGAGATAATATCCCAGAAGTAATGATGACCCGTGGACTGACCACACTACAGGAGAAATGAATTTATCAGGTAAGCATAAATTTTGTTTTTTAAAAAAATTTACACTACTGTTACAACAAATATGAGTGGTGGCACTAACTTGGCAAGTGGGCCTGGCACACAGGCTGGCAGGCAAGCAACTGCAATTAGATTACACTAGCAGACTGATGTTTCACAGTCAAAAAAGTTTTTTTTAAAATATTTACACAACTGTTACAACAAATATGAGTGGTGGCACTAACTTGGCAAGTGGGCCTGGCACACACGCTGGCAGGCAGGCAGGCAACTGCAATTAGATTACACTAGCAGACTGATTTTTCACAGTCAAAAAAGGTTTTTTTAAAATATTTACACTACTGTTATAACAAATATGATTGGTGGCACTAGTTGGCAAGTGGGCCTGGCACACACGCTGGCAGGCAGGCAACTGCAATTAGATTATACTAGCAGACTGATGTTTAACAGTCAAAAAAGTTATTTTTTTTAAATATTTACACTACTGTTACAACAAATATGAGTGGTGGCACTAACTTGGCAAGTGGGCCTGACACACACGCTGGCAGGCAGGCAACTGCAATTAGATTACACTAGCAGACTGATGTTTCACAGTCAAAAAAGTTTTTTTAAAAAATATTTACACAACTGTTACAACAAATATGAGTGGTGGAACTAACTTGGCAAGTGGGCCTGGCACACACGCTGGCAGGCAGGCAACTGCAATTAGATTACACAAGCAGACTGATGTTTCACAGTCAAAAAAGTTTTTTTTTTAAATATTTACACTTCTGCTACAACAAATATGAGTGGTGGCACTAACTTGGCAAGTGGGCCTGGCACACATGCTGGCAGGCAGGCAACTGCAATTAGATTACACTAGCAGACTGATGTTTCACAGTCAAAAAAGTTTTTTTTTTAAATATTTACTCTACTGTTACAACAAATATGAGTGGTGGCACTAACTTGGCAAGTGGGCCTGGCACACACGCTGGCAGGCAGGCAACTGCAATTAGATTACACTAGCAGACTGATGTTTCACAGTCAAAAAAGTTTTTTTTTTACAAAATTTACTCTACTGTTACAACAGATATGAGTGGTGGCACTTAGCAAGTGGGCCTGGCACACACGCTGTCAGGCAAGCAACTGCAATTAGATTACACTAGCAGACTGATGTTTCACAGTCAAAATTACACAGGCAAAAAAAAATAAGATGTTCTAGCCCTAAAAATGGCTTTTTGGGGTGCTGTCCATACAGCAGAGATCAGATGAGTCCTTCAGGACTGTAGTGGACACTGAATACACTAGCCTAGCTATGAATTTCCCTATAAAATCAGCAGCAGCTACACTATCCCTCCTCTCACTAAGAATGCAGGATCAGAATGAATCTAAAATGGCTGCTGTCCAGGAGCTGGGAGGGTCTGGGAGGGAGTGTCTGCTGCTGATTGGCTGAAATGTGTCTGCAGACTGTGAGATACTGGGTTAAAGTTTACTCAATGATGACGAATAGGAGGCAGATCGAAAATTGCATATGTTCGCCCGCCGCTGCGAACGCGAACAAGCTATGTTCGCCGGGAACTATTCGCTGGCGAACTATTCGCGACATCACTACTGATAAATTCATTTCTTTCATATTGCCAAGAGTCCATGAGCTAGTGACATATGGGATATACAATCCTACCAGGACGGCCAAAGTTTCCCAAACCTCAAAATGCCTATAAATACACCTCTCACCACACCCACAATTCAGTTTAATGAATAGCCAAGCAGTGGGGTGATAAAGAAAGGAGTAGAAAGCATTAACAAAGGAAATTTGGAAATAATTGTGCTTTATACAAAAAATCATAACCACCATAAAAAGGGTGGGCCTCATGGACTCTTGCCAATATGAAAGAAATTAATTTATCAGGTAAGTTCTTAAATAAATTATGTTTTCTTTCATGTAATTGGCAAGAGTCCATGAGCTAGTAACATATGGGATAGCAATACCCAAGATGTGGATCTCCACTCAAGAGTCACTAGAGAGGGAGGGAATAAAATAAAAACAGCCATATTCCGCTGAAAAAAAATAGTCCACAACCCAAAAAAATCAGTTTATTTTCATTTTTGAAAGAAAAAAACTTAAATCAAAAGCAGAAGAATCAAACTGAAACAGCTGAAAAAATGGAATGGTATACAGAGGGCGACTCTTAGTGCAGATCAGTCGGTACAGTTTTAAGCCCCAACTTATCCATTTAGAGAGATACTCACATATTATGGAGCACACTATAGTGCTAATGAGACATGCTGGGTATATTGTAGTGGCCCAGCGCACATAACACTCTGGCAAGCAATGGATGAATGTTGAAAATAGAAGATAGGAGACTTCAGAAGTGTATCAAAATATATTTTTTATAAAAATAAATAAATAAGCATAAAAACAATCAGTAAAACACGCTACGCGTTTCTCAGAGCTCACCACTCTGTTTCCTCAGGCAAGTTATACTGATCTATGACTGATGTCTCCTATTTATACCCAAAAGACTAATTGGAATATCAGTTACACCCATTACACACCCTTTTAATTAGCTCATGCAAGTGTTTCCATAACAACCCTTCTAACTCAACCTAACATTTCTTGAATGGAATATACAAGATATTTGATACATTTTATACAGAGATCTGGTGAATAAACTTCGTACATAATGTAACATCAGTTAAATTATTTATACAATGTAACGAAACATCATCATATATAAAAGTAGAGAGCCCATACATTTAGACAACTTGATCCATCAACCATTGGTTATATATAACTTGCAGACAAACCCTTATCCAAACCATCCTGAAGAAACTGTAAAATTCTAGGAATTCTAAAAGAATGCCAGGAGAATTTATGAGAAGAACACCATGAAATGTAAGTCTTCCAAACTCTATAATAAATCTTTCTAGAGACAGATTTACGAGTTTGTAACATAGTAGTAATCACTGAGTCAGAGAAACCTCTATGACTTAGTACTAAGCGTTTAATTTCCATACCTTCAAATTTAATGATTTGAGATCCTGATGGAAAAATGGACCTTGAGATAGTAGGTCTGGCCGTAACAGAAGTGGCCAAGGCGGGCAACTGGACATCCGAACCAGATCCGCATACCAAAACCTGTGTGGCCATGCTGGAACCACCAGCAACACAAATGATTGTTCCATGATGATTTTGGAGATCACTCTTGGAAGGAAAACTAGAGGCGGGAAAATGTAAGCAGGATGATAACACCAAGGATGTGTCAGCGCATCCACTGCTTCCGCCTGAACATCCCTGGACCTGGACAGGTATCTGGGAAGTTCCTTGTTTAGATGAGAGGCCATGAGATCTATCTCTGGAAGACCCCACATCTGAACAATCTGAGAAAACACATCTGAATGGAGAGACCACTCCCCTGGATGTAAAATCTGGTGGCTGAGATAATCCGCCTCCCAATTGTCTACAACTGGGATATGCACCGCAGAGATTAGACAGCAGCTGGATTCCACCCAAAAAAGTATCCGAGATACTTCTTTCATAGCTTGGAGACTGTGAGTCCCACCCTGATGATTGACATATGCCACTGTTGTGATATTGTCTGTCTGAAAACAAATGAACGGTTCTCTCTTTAACAGAGGCCAAAACTGAAGAGCTCTGAGAATTGCATGGAGTTCTAAAATATTTATTGGTAATCTCGCCTCTTGAGATTTCCAAACCCCTTGTGCTGTCAGAGATCCCCAAACAGCTCCCCAACCTGAAAGACTTGCATCTGTTGTGATCACAGTCCAGGTTGGCCGAACAAAAGAAGCCCCTTGAACTAAACGATGGTGATCTATCCACCATGTCAGAGAGTGTCGTACATTGGGATTTAAGAATATTAATTGTGATATCTTTATATAATCCCTGCACCATTGATTCAGCATGCAAAGCTGAAGAGGTCTCATGTGAAAACGAGCAAAGGGGATCGCGTCCGATGCTGCAGTCATGAGACCTAAAGCTTCCATGCACATAGCCACTGAAGGGAATGACTGAGACTGAAGGTGCCAGCAGGCTGCAACCAATTTTAAATGTCTCTTGTCTGTTAGAGACAGAGTCATGGACACTGAATCTATCTGGAAGCCTAAAATGGTGACCCTTGTCTGAGGAATCAAGAAACTTTTTGGTAAATTGATCCTCCAACCATGTTTCCGAAGAAACAACACTAGTTGATTCGTGTGAGATTCTGCAGTACGTAAAGACTGAGCTAGTACCAAGATATCGTCCAAATAAGGAAACACTGCAATACCCTGTTCTCTGATTACAGAGAGTAGGGCACCCAGAACCTTTGAAAAGATTCTTGGAGCTGTTGCTAGGCCAAATGGAAGAGCAACAAATTGGTAATGCTTGTTTAGAAAAGAGAATCTCAGAAACTGATAATGTTCTGGATGAATCGGAATATGAAGGTATGCATCCTGCAAGTCTATTGTGGACATATATTGTCCTTGCTGAACAAAAGGCAGAATAGTCCTTATAGTCACCATCTTGAAAGTTGGTACTCTTACATAACGATTCAAAATTTTCAGATCCAGAACTGGTCTGACTAAATTTTCCTTCTTTGGAACAATGAAAAGATTTGAATAAAACCCCAAACCTTGTTCCTGAAGAGGAACTGGCATGATTACCCCTGAAGACTCCAGGTCTGAAACACACTTCAGGAAAGCCTGAGCTTTTACTGGATTTGCTGGGATACGTGAGAGAAAAAATCTTCTCATAGGAGGTCTTACTCTGAATCCTATTCGATACCCTTGAGAGATAATACTGAATCCATTGATTTTTGACAGATTTTATCCAAATATCCTTGAAAAACCTTAATCTGCCCCCTACCAGCTGAGCTGTAATGAGGGCCACACCTTCATGCGTACTTAGGGGCTTACTTTGGTTTCCTAAATAGCTTGGATTTATTCCAATTTGAGGAAGGCTTCCAATTGGAAGCAGATTCCTTGGGAGGAGGATTGAGTTTTTTTCCTTATTCTGATGAAAGGAACGAAAACGGTTAGAAGCCTTAGATTTGCCCTTAGGTTTTTTTATCCTGATGCAGAAGAACTCCCTTTCCCCCAGTGACAGTTGAAATAATAGAATCCAACTGAGAACCAAATAAATTATTACCTTGGAAAGAAAGAGATAGTAATCTAGATTTAGATGTCATGTCAGCATTCCAAGATTTAAGCCACAAAGCTCTTCTAGCTAATATAGCTAAAGACATGGATCTAACATCAATTTTGATAATATCAAAAATGGCATCACAAATAAAATGATTAGCATATTGCAGTAAGCGAATAATGCTAGATAAGTCAGAATCCAATTCCTGTTGCGCTAAATTCTCCAACCAGAAAGTTGATGCAGCCGCAACATCAGCCAAAAAAATTGCAGGTCTGAGAAGATGACCTGAATATAAATAAGCCTTCCTTAGATAAGATTCAAGCTTCCTATCTAAAGGATCCTTAAAGGAAGTACTATCTTCCATAGGAATAGTGGTACATTTAGTAAGAGTAGAAATAGCCCCATCAACTTTGGGGATTTTTTCCCAAAACTCTATAGAGTTTGCTGGTAAAGGATACAATTTTTTAAACCTTGAAGAAGGAATAAAAGAAGTACCTGGCTTATTCCATTCCTTAGAAATCATATCAGAAATAGCCTCAGGAACAGGAAAAACCCCTGGAGAAACCACAGGAGGTTTAAAAACAGCATTTAAATGTTTATTAGACTGAATGTCAATAGGACTGGTTACCTCAATATCTAAAGTAATTAACACTTATTTTAATAAAGAATTCATATACTCTATTTTAAATAAATAAGTAGATTTGTGAGTGTCAATGTCTGAGGAAGGATCTTCTGTATCAGATAGATCCTCATCAGAAGAGGATAAATTATTATATTGTTGGTCATTTGAAATTTCATCAACTAAATGAGAAGTTTTAAAAGACCTTTTACGTTTATTAGAAGGTGGAAATGCAGACAAAGCCTTCAGGATAGAATCAGAAACAAATTCTTTAAAATTTACAGGTATATCATGCACATTAAAAGTTGAAGGAACTGCAACTGGCAATGTACTATTACTGATGGATACACTATCTGCATGTAAAAGTTTATCATGACAACTATTACAAATGACATTCGGCGAAATAATTTCTACAATTTTACAACAAATGCACTTAGCTTTGGTAGAACCAATGTCAGACAGAAACTTCTGAGGCAGGATCAGATTGAGACATCTTGCAAAATGTAAGAGAAAAAACAACATATAAAGCAAAATGATCTATTTCCTTATATGACAGTTTCAGGAATGGGAAAAAATGCAAATAGCATAGCCCTCAGATAGAGAAAAAGGCAAGAGGCAAACATCAATGGGGTATTGAAATAATGAAAAAGTTTGGCGCCAAGTATGATGCACAACGTAACAAACTTTTTTGGCGCCAAAAATAACCGGAAATGACACACTCACGTCACTAATGACGCAACCATGTGAAAGGTCTCTGCGTCAAGTATGACGCCAGGAAATGACGAAGTTGCGTCATAGACGTATTTTTTCACGCCAAAAATATTTTCGCGCCAAGAATGACGCAATAAAGTTTAGCATTTGACGCATCCGCGAGCCTAATACTGCCCGCAATTTGCAAGAAGTAGTCAATTGAAAAAAAAGACTAAACCCCAGGTAAGAAATAAATTTCTTTAAAAAAATGTTTATATTCCCCAAATATGAAACTGACAGTCTGCAGAAGGAAATTCATGAACCTGACTCATGGCAAATATAAGTACAATACATATATTTAGAACTTTATATAAATGCATAAAGTGCCAAACCATAGCTGAGGTGTCTTAAGTAATAAAAAACATTCTTACCAAAAGACACCCATCCACATATAGCAGATAGCCAAACCAGTACTAAAACAGTTATCAGTAGAGGTAATGGTAAATTGAGAGTATATCGTCGATCTGAAAAGGGAGGTAGGAGATGAATCTCTACGACCGATAACAGAGAACCTATGAAATAGACCCCCGTTAGGGAAATTAATGTATTCAATAAGTGATACTCCCTTCATGTCCCTCTGACATTCAATGTACTCTGAGAGGAATTGGGCTTCAACAATGCTGAGAAGCGCATATCAACGTAGAAATCTTAGCACAAACTTACTTCACCACCTCCATAGGAGGCAAAGTTTGTAAAACTGAATTGTGGGTGTGGTGAGGGGTGTATTTATAGGCATTTTGAGGTTTGGGAAACTTTGCCCCTCCTGGTAGGATTGTATATCCCATATGTCACTAGCTCATGGACTCTTGCCAATTACATGAAAGAAATACAAATTTACCTGTAAACACATATAATCATCTCTTTATGTCATATGTTTGACCATCTCTGGACATGCCCAGAAGTGTTGTTACTGATCCTCTTAGTCTGCTCCATTTAATTATCTATTCCTGCAGAGATCTTTGTATTTCTCTATTAGGCCTATATTATTTTATATTACCTATCCCCCTTTCACTGTAGATCTAATTATTCTAATATAGTTACATCTCCTTTCCACCTAGCTACTAACGTGTTTCCAGATCTACCAGTATATAGCTTTCTTCTTTGATATTGAGGTTGGATAAAGGTCTCATTCACATATATTTCTATACCGTCGCTTATGCATCCAGTAATGGCCTCATTTTCTAGTTACACAGTTTGTTATAGTGTTTATCTTTCATCAGAACTCTACAGTGTTTGATCCTCCTGTTTCAAGGCCTAAGGTTCCCACACTTATGGAAACTATTTATCTGCCAGCTCTATGGGTATCCGTATATGGTGTCTCATTGTTCCAATTACAGCACAACTTCACCTAAGGGGTACATAGAATGTTCCGCTCTCCCCCTTACCCAGCTTCCAACGACATATGTGCCCTAACCCCGTAGACACACACAGCACATAGGATGCCCCTCAAAGTCCCTATTTTAGTCACTGCATTGTTCATGTATGATTTACATAGGCTCATAAACTAACCCACAATGCAGTCTCACCAGAGTGAGCTCCGCCCCCCTACTTTCTCCTCCCCCTCCCCTCCCCCCTCCCAATATTCGAGTGGCTCTTGTCCACTGCAATCCCTCTTCCTTCCAGTGTTCTAAGACCTACTTGTGGTCACGCTAACAGCTAACTCCCCACGTCATTACAGAAATACTCTTCTTATCCATCCTAGAGATGTGGAGATCAGAATAAAATTATTAAAACATAAAATGAAGTTTCCTTTCAGTTCGCCCAACTGTATATCTGACACCTTCCTAGACACTACATAGGTTTCTACATGTTAGAGCTAGCCTTTTTATATTATTATGATTATGTATATTTCTCTGAGCCTTTAAACTGTATGACTAACTTGATATATAGTTCAGCTATTCCTTTACTAGCCTAACAGATATAATGGGTGTCACAATCTCGGTGTTGTATTCTTATGTAAATGTTACGATTGGGCAAATGTTGTATTTGTATTCCTTGTACCCTTTGAAACTTCAATAAAAAATCTTTAAAAAAAAAATAAAAAAAATTTACCTGTAAAATAAAACCTAACCTGAGTTACCCTAACACCTAACCTTACAGTACAATTAAATAAATTACCTAAATTAAATACAATTAACAAAATTAAATACAAATACCTAAATTACAAAAAACCCACTAAATTACAAAAAATAAAAAACAAATTACAAGATATTTAAACTAATTACACCTAATCTAATAGCCCTATCAAAATTAAACAATCCCCCCCCAAAATAAAAAAAACCCTAGCCTAAAATAAACTACCAATAGCCTTTTGCGGGGCACTGCCCCAAAGAAATCAGCTCTTTTACCTGTAAAAAAAAAATACAAAAAAAAAACCCAACAGTAAAACCCACCACCCACACAACCAAACCCCCCCAAATAAAAACCTAACTAAAAAAACCTACGCTCCCCATTGCCCTGAAAAGGGCATTTGGATGGGCATTGCCCTTAAGCTCTATTGCTGCCCAAACCCTAACCTAAAAATAAAACCCACCCAATAAACCATTAAAAAAACCTAACACTAACCCTTGAAGATCCACTTACAGTTTTGAAGAGCCGACATCCATCCTCAATGAAACCGGGAGAAGTGGCAACAAGTCCTCAACGAAGCCGTGAGAAGTCTTCATCTAAGCCGGGAGAAGTGGTCCTCCAGATGGGCAGAAATCTTCATCCAGACGGCATCTTCTATCTTCATTCATCCGGTGCAGAGCGGGTCCATCTTCAAGACATCGCGCGGAGCATCCTCTTCTGACAACGACTACCCGACAAATGAAGGTTCCTTTAAGTGGCGTCATCCAAGATGGCGTCCCTTAGATTCTGATTGGCTGATAGAATTCTATCAGCCAATCGGAATTAAGGTTGAAAAAATCCTATTGGCTGATGCAATCAGCCAATAGGATTGAACTTCAATACTATTGGCTGATCCAATCAGCCAATAGGATTGAGCTCACATTCTATTGGCTGATTGGAACATTCATCGGGTAGTCGTTGTCAGAAGGGGATGCTCCGCGTCGGATGTCTTGAAGATGGACCCGCTCCGCGCCGGATGGATGAAGATAGAAAATGCTGTCTGGATGAAGACTTAGTGTTAGTTTTTTTTAAGGGTTTATTGGGTGGGTCTTATTTTTAGGTTAGGGTTTGGGCAGCAATAGAGCTAAATGCCCTTTTAAGGGCAATGCCCATCCAAATGCCCTTTTCAGGGCAATGGGGAGCTTAGGTTTTTTTAGTTAGGTTTTTATTTGGGGGGTTTGGTTGTGTGGGTGGTAGGTTTTACTGTTGGGGGTTGTTTTTATTTTTTTTTACAGGTAAAAGAGTTCATTTATTTGGGGCAATGCCCCGCAAAAGCCCCTTTTAAGGGCTATTGGTAGTTTAGTTTAGGCTAGAGGGTTTTTTATTTTGAGGGGATTTTTTTATTTTGATACGGCTATTAGATTAGGTGTAATTAGTTTAAATATCTTTAATTTGTTTTGGGGTTTTTTTGTAATTTAGTGGGGGGGTTTGTAATTTAGGTATTTGTATTTTATTTTTGTTAATTGTATTTAATTTAGGTAATTTATTTAAATGTAGTGTAAGGTTAGATGTTAGCGTAACTCAGGTTAGGTTTTATTTTACAGGTAAATTTGTATTTATTTTAGCTAGGTAGTTAGTAAATAGTTAATAACTATTTAGTAACTATTCTACCTAGTTAAAATAAATACAAACTTGCCTGTAAAATAAAAATAAACCCTAAGCTAGATACAATGTAACTATTAGTTATATTGTAGCTTGCTTAGGGTTTATTTTATAGGTAAGTATCTAGTTTTAAATAGGAATTATTTAGTTAATGATAGGAATTTTTATTTAGATTTATTTTAATTATATTTAAGTTAAGGGGTGTTAGCGTTAGGGTTAGACTTAGGTTTAGGGGTTCATAAATTTAATATAGTTGCGGCGACGGGGGCGGCAGATTAAGGGTTAATAAATGTAGGTAGGTGGCGGCGATGTTAGGGGCGGCAGATTAGGGGTTAATAATATGTAACTAGTGTTTGCGATGCGGGAATGCGGCGGTTTAGGGGTTAATATGTTTATTCTAGTGGCGGCGATGTCCGGAGCAGCAGATTAGGAGTTAATAATTTTATTTTAGTGCTTGTGATGCGGTAGGGCCTCATTTTAGGGGTAAATAGGTAGTTTATGGTTGTTAGTGTACTTTTTAGCACTTTAGTTATGAGTTTTATGCTATGGCAAGAAGTGAGCGTAGAGCAAAATTGAGCTCCATACCGCACTCCAATACCAGCGCTGCTTAAGTCAGCGGTGAGCTGGTTGTACGTGCTCGTGCACGATTTCCCCATAGACATCAATTGGGAGAGCCGGCTGAAAAAAGCCTAACACCTGCAATAAAGCAGCGTAAAGCTCCATAACGCTGCCCCATTGATTCCTATGGGGAAACAAAATGTATGTTTACACCTAACACCCTAACATAAACCTCGAGTCTAAACACCCCTAATCTTACACTTATTAACCCCTAATCTGCCGCTCCGGACATCGCTGACACCTACATTATACTTATTAACCCCTCATCTGCTGCCCCCAACATCGCCTACACCTACATTATATTTATTAACCCCTAATCTCCCGCCCCCAATGTCGCCGCAACCAACCTACACTTATTAACCCCTAATCTTCTGCCCCCAACGTCGCCCCCACTATAATAAACATATTAACCCCTAAACCGCCACGCTCCCGCATCTCAAACACTATTTAAATATTATTAACCCCTAATCTGCCACCCCTAACATCGCCGCCACCTACCTACATTTATTAACCCCTATTCTGCCGCCCATATCGCCGCCACTATATTACATTTATTAACCCCAAACCTAAGTCTAACCCTAACACCCCCTAACTTAAATATAATTAAAATAAATCTAAATAAAAATTCCTATCATTAACTAAATAATTCCTATTTAAAACTAAATACTAACCTATAAAATAAACCCTAAGCTAGCTACAATATAACTAATAGTTACATTGTAGCTAGCTTAAGTTTTATTTTTATTTTACAGGCAAGTTTGTATTTATTTTAACTAGGTAGAATAGTTACTAAATAGTTATTAACTATTTACTAACTACCTAGCTAAAATAAATACCAATTTACCTGTAAAATAAAACCTAACCTTAGTTACACTAACACCTAACCTTACACTACAATTAAATAAATTACCTAAATTAAATACAATTACCTAAATTACAAAAAACAAACACTAAAATACAAAAAATAAAAAACAAATTACAAGATATTTTAACTAATTACACCTAATCTAATAGCCCTATCAAAATAAAAAAGCCCCCCCCCCAAAAAAAAAAACCTATCATAAACTAAACTACCAATAGCCCTTAAAAGGGCCTTTTGTGGGGCATTGCCCCAAAGAAATCAGCTCTTTTACCTGTAAAAAAAAAAATACAAACCCCCGCCCAACAGTAAAACCCACCACCCACACAACCAACCCCCCAAATAAAACCCTAACTAAAAAAACCTAAGCTCCCCATTGCCCTGAAAAGGGCATTTGGATGGGCATTGCCCTTAAAAGGGCATTTAGCTCTATTGCTGCCCAAACCCTAATCTACAAATAAAAACCACCCAATAAACCCTTAAAAAAACTTACACTAACCCCTGAAGATCCACTTACAGTTTTGAAGACCCAACATCCGTTCTCAACGAAGCCGGCAGAAGTCCTCAACGAAACGGCAAGAAGTCCTCAACGAAGCCGGGAGAAGTCTTCATCCAAGCCGGGAGAAGTGGTCCTCCAGACGGGCATCTTCTATCTTCAGATTAGGGGTTAATAACTGTAATGCAGGTTGCGGTGATGTTAGGGACAGCAGATTAGGGGTTAATAATATTTATCTAGTGTTTGAGATGCAGGAGTGTGGCGGTTTAGGGGTTAAGATTATTATTATAGTGGCGACGATGTCAGGAGCGGCAGATTAGGGGTTAATAAATTTATTTTAGTGTTTGCGATGCGGGAGGGCCTCGGTTTCCCAGTTAATAGGTAGTTTATGGGTGTTAGTGTACTTTTTAGCACTTTAGTTATGAGTTTTATGCTACAGCTCTTTGAGTCTCTTCACTGGCTCCCCATTCACAGCAAAATTAACTTAAAAATTCTTGTCCTGACCTTAAAAAGCCCTTACCAACACTGCCCACCACTACCTTTTCTCACTAATCAACAAATATACTCCAGCCCGCCCCCTAAGATCCAACAATGACCTGCTCCATCTTTTACCATCACCTCCTTCCATGCTAGACTGTTGGACATCTCTCATACAGCACTAACCCACTGTAATGCACTTCCTCATGCTGTCTTAATTTGCTCTGTTCTGTCCTACTTTAATCACTCCCTAAAGATATTTTTGTTTAAGGAAGCCTACCACCAAACTCAGTCGCAAATTAATTCCACTTTCTTAATAATTGTATTAATCTAACTCTGTACTAACATCGTTCTCATCCTTGCAGTCCCCACCTCCTGTTTCTCACCCTGTTTTGCACGGGAATAGAGTCATCAATTCCTCCTGTATTTGTTTGATACATTTTGTCCTGTCTCTTAAAAATATTATATAACCGTAGTACTTTTATCTTTTGTACCCATGGACAGTGCTGCAGAATTTTGTTGGTACTCGATAAGTATAATAATAATAATAATTTTTAGGTCCCCTAAATCTAACATAAGCTTATGGTTCCATGAGACCTCTCAATATGATTACTGATATAATAAATTATATTTAATAGTTGCAAACGTAAAAGCTGATCTGTGTTGAATCTCAGATGAATGCCTAAGAGCTTTTAGTAAGGAAGGGTGTCTAATTATTTTGGTAGCAGAATTATATTTTTTCCTGTAAACTGGTATGATATTTTGGAGCCCTTGGCTATTATTATTATTATCAGTTATTTGTAGAGTGCCAACAGATTCCGCATCTCTATAAACACAATATGCAGATAACATTTATAGGGAATAAGTGGGTAGAGGGCCCTATCAAGAGTCGCACTGTTGTATCAGCTCTCATGAATATGATCTACAAACAGCTGGGCTTGTAGGCTTACATGTTAAGGGGGTTCAATGGGAAAACAAAGGAGGAGACAAAACTGAGGTTAGAAAAGGTTAGCATATATTGTTTGCATGCCTGAAAAGTAGGGTCTTTAAAGAGAGCTTGAAAGTATCAAAACTAGGTGAGAGTCTTGTTGAGTGAGGCAGTGGAGAGATGTATCTTAAGGCAGTAAGAGGACATCCGAGATGAAAAATTAGAAAGACAGTTAATGACATGAGTTAGCAAGGAAGGTGATATTTAAAGTGCAGAATGATGGATTCGGGTGTCATCCGCATACAAATTAAATTGAAACCTGTGGGACTTTATTGAGGAACCTAATGATGACATATAGATTGGGAAGAGAAGGGGACCAAAGACAGATCCTTGTGGTACCCAACAGAAGGTAGTAAAGGGACGGAGGATGCATCAGAGAAGGCTACATTAAAGGTACAGTTAGACCGATAGGAGGAGAACAACAAGAAAGCTGTGTCGCGAATGCCGAAAGATTGGAGGGTTTAGCGCAAAAGAGGGTGGTCAACAGTATGAAAGGCTACAGACAGATTGAGAAGGATTAACAGAGAGAAGTAGCCTTTTGATTTTGCTATAAGTAGGTGAATTTTAACCTTAATGATTGCTGTCTCTGTGGAGTTTTTGTGAGCAAAATCTAGATTGCAGTGGTTTAAGGAGGGAGTTTAATGTGAGGAAATGTGATAAACATGTATATACTAGTTTTTCAGAAGTTTTGAGCCAAGGGGGTAGGGAAATAGGGCGGTAGTTGGGTGGGGAGGTTGGATCAACAGGAGGTTTTTTGAGGATAGGTGTGACTAGCACATGTGAAATGAGGGAAATATACTGGTGCTGAGGAAGGGGTTGAAAATGTGTGTGAGGATAAGGGTAAGGGTAGGGGAGAGGGAGGGGAGGAGCTGTGAAGGGGTGAGATCAAGGGGACAATATAAGGGCAGAAATTTCTTCCTCAGTAACAGGGGCAAAAGAGCTGAATTTGTGGCTTTGTAGGTTTTGAATGATTTTGAGCTATTGAAGGGGTTGGAGACTGGTAGTATGTTGAGTGATTATTTTGTTTCTTATGGAATCAATTTTGGTGGGGGAGGGCGTAGAATGGTATTGAAAGTGGAAAACAGACACTTTGAGTTTGGAGAAAGAGTAGAGATAAGAGTAGAGAAGTAGCCTTGCTAAGAGGGGTTAAGGACAAAATAATAGGAGTTTAAGATGAACTTGTAGTGAAGAAAATCAGCTGAACACTTAGCAGTGCTGAAACATCTGCGTAGGTAGTTTGATAGAGAAGTATGCCAGGGCTGAGGATGCGTTCCTGACTTCCTAGCTATGGTAGGAGGTGCCAAATTGTCAAGGACCGATGTAAAAGTGGAGTTGTAGTGATGGATGTCGATGATCTAGTGACTTGATGCTTGATCTAGTGACTTGATGCTTCTGTGGAGTTTGGTGTGAGAGTTAGATGAAGGGAGAGTTGTAGGGGGTGCTGTGATGTTACAAGTGAGGAGATGATGGTCAGAAAGAGGAAAAGGGGAATTTGTGAAGTTTGAGAGAGTGCATCGATAGCTCAAATTTAGATCAAGGTGTCCATCTTTGTGAGAGGTATATGTGGTCCGTTGTGACAAACCGAAAGAGGAAGTGAACTGGTGAAGTATTTTTGCAGTGGGGGCAGTGGGATTGTAAACAGGAAGGTTGAACTCCCCAAAAATTAGGGCATTGGTGTCTGAGGAGAGGAAATTAGGTATCTAGGCAGTAAAATAATCTAGAAATTGAGTTGAGGAGCCAGGTGGGCGGTATATAACTGCAATACATATAGATAGGGGAAAGAATAAGCAAATCATGTGGGTTGTGAAGGAAGAAAATGGTTTGTATTTGTTAAAAAGTTCAACAAAGGGAAAGTAAAATACCTACATCACCTCCTTGTCTGTTTTCAGATCTAGAAGTGTAGCTGAAGTAGAAACTCTCATGTTACAATGCAGCAGGGAAGGCAAAGGAGAGAGCTAGGTTTCTGTTATTGCTAGAAGGTTGAGGAAGTGGGTGATAAAAAGGTCATGGATAGAAGTGAGCTCTAGTGTTCAAACAGAGTGAGAGTTCCAGAGTGCACAAGAGAAGGGCGTGTTGCTATTAGAAACAAGAGAAATTTGAGTAAGGTTTCCAGAGTTTTGATTTCTAGGTCTATGGAAATGTGTATGTTGGAGAACGAGGCTTGGAAGTTGTGGGGGTCAAGGATTAGGGAAGATGTCACCAGCATGTAGTATGCGCAAAAGAGAGAGAGCGACATAAGATGAGAAACAGATATGCAGTATTTTTTGGGATGAGGTGCAGGACGGCGAGAGAGAGTTTAGGAATATGTGAAGGGAGGTTCACATATTCCTAAACTCCCTATGGTCACTTGCATAAAAATCAAGACTAAACAGCACCCCGGGAATCGTATATTAAATGTTTGAGGCATAAATAAAACCAATCATTTATGTCCAATTTTCATTGCTGACATTGTAATGCCAATACTCTGATAGGTAGCACTGTGAATTAGATATTTGCAGAGATTAAACTCTGGTATCTTCATGCATTTGATCTAAGCATGTATAACATGTAGCACAATTTAATTCATTGCTCCTGTTTGAGAACTAACATTAAAAAAATAATGTCTTCAGACTGTTCTCGCAGTTTACAATTCATCCTGTAGTATAAGGTACTAGAATAACACTATTCTGCCCCATCCTTAATAACATTAAGTAAAGCTTTGCTATGGTGCTTTTGTTCCTGCATTGACCTGAAATACAGAAAATCTAGTAAAGAATGATAAGTTATTCACACTTTTGTTGCCTATTAAACATTTATTAATGAACTATTCATACCTACTATTTATGCTACTTTTGCATTTTCTTCCTTGAATTGTTTAAAAAAATGTTAGTAAAGATCATGGGGTCGATCCGATATAAAGCGTCGCCCGCAAAAGCCGGCGATGCCAATATTTGCCCGGATTTGGTATCACATATACGGCGTAACCTAGAAGTTACGCCCGTATATTTCTGCCGTTGCCCGCAGTTTTTTGGGCCATAGGCAGGTATACCAAACCCGCGCAGTTTGGTATCCAATATGCAGCGTAAGGACTTACGTGGCGAAAATGGAGAAAACTTACTCCATTTTCACCTCGCCACAAAAAGCAGCCGTAAGAAGCCTTACGCTGACTATTGGAGCCCCGTAACTCCCTAAACTAACTAGAAAATAAACCTAACACCTAACGCATGCGCAATGTCTATCTCCCTGTCAACCGCGATCTGCTAAAATAAACCTAACACCTAACGCATGCGCAATGTCTATCTCCCTGTCAACCGCGATCCCCCCCCCCCCCGAAATCCCTAATAAAGTTATTACCCCCTAAACCGCCGCTCCCGGACCCCGCCGCCATCTACATAAACTAACCCCCTACTGTGAGCCTCTAAAACCGCCGCCATCTACCTTATCTATCCCCTAATCTGACCCCTTACACCGCCGCCACCTATATAAAAATTATTAACCCCTAATGTAAGCCCCTTACACCGCCGCCATCTCTATTAAAATGATTAACCCCTAATTTAATCTACCTACCCCGCCGCCAGCTATGTTATCTATATTAACCCTAAGTATATTATAGTTAATATAGGTATTACATTATATATAGAATTAAGTAGAATGTTACCATTCAGTGTCAGTGAGTGGAAACAGGCGTTACTCAAGTAAATGCGCTAGTCAGAGGTATGAAAATCTCATAGAGCAGCTATGAAGGTACAAATATTGTATGATAGACTAAGTCTATACAATATAGGAAAAATAGGAGTCAAAGGGTAAACAGCGCTTATGGAGATTCTTAAAAACTGAATAATATTAAAATCTCGGCAGTGTTGGTGGGTAAAGAAAACAAAAAAAAAAAAAAAAAAAAAGGGAAGAGAAGTATATGAATATACGTATATATATTAGAGTCTTTGATAGGATATTGGAATCCTAGTGTAATGAAGGCGTAATAGATACCCTTACCAAAAGTTACCTCAATCCTATGAGGTAAGTTTGCCGCATTGGAGGATGTATCTAGTGGTTGAATGAATCCTGGATGTTCTGGTCTGTATAAAATCGCTGCCTCTTGGAGTAGAATGGGATGTGGGTCCCCTTTGTGCTGGTTTCTTTAGGAAACTTCCTGTATTTATTGCCTCTTGGAGCTTGGTTTTCTTGTCTTGGTATGAAAGGATGTCAGAGCAGGTGACGTGGTTACAGGGTACTTATTTCTTTTTTCTTTTCTTATTTTTTCTTCATTTTCCTTAGAGTTGTGTCAGCAGATACAAAAAAATTTCCCTTTTCCGACTCCGAGTCGTTTCAGACGTAAGGAAGGAATAGGATATAAATAGCAGCAGGTGACGTCAGTATACGTATTTTTTTTATTATTGGTAAAAGAGCGCAACTGTAGGCCAACCATAAAAAGCAACCATGCCACCCCGGGGTGGCATGGTTGCTTTTTATGGTTGGCCTACAGTTGCGCTCTTTTACCAATAATAAAAAAAATACGTATACTGACGTCACCTGCTGCTATTTATATCCTATTCCTTCCTTACGTCTGAAACGACTCGGAGTCGGAAAAGGGAAATTTTTTTGTATCTGCTGACACAACTCTAAGGAAAATGAAGAAAAAATAAGAAAAGAAAAAAGAAATAAGTACCCTGTAACCACGTCACCTGCTCTGACATCCTTTCATACCAAGACAAGAAAACCAAGCTCCAAGAGGCAATAAATACAGGAAGTTTCCTAAAGAAACCAGCACAAAGGGGACCCACATCCCATTCTACTCCAAGAGGCAGCGATTTTATACAGACCAGAACATCCAGGATTCATTCAACCACTAGATACATCCTCCAATGCGGCAAACTTACCTCATAGGATTGAGGTAACTTTTGGTAAGGGTATCTATTACGCCTTCATTACACTAGGATTCCAATATCCTATCAAAGACTCTAATATATATACGTATATTCATATACTTCTCTTCCCTTTTTTTTTTTTTTTTTTTTTTTTTTTGTTTTCTTTACCCACCAACACTGCCGAGATTTTAATATTATTCAGTTTTTAAGAATCTCCATAAGCGCTGTTTACCCTTTGACTCCTATTACATTATATATATTAACTATATTAACCCTAATTATATTAGGGTTAATATAGTTAATATAGTTACTATAGTATTTATATTAACTATATTAACTCTATCTAACCCTAACTAAATTTATATTAAATTAATCTAATTCATTTATAAACTAATATATTCCTATTTAAATCTAAATACTTACCTATAAAATAAACCCTAAGATAGCTACAATATAATTAATAATTACATTGTAGCTATGTTAGGGTTAATATTTATTTTACAGGTAAATTGTTAATTATTTTAACTAGGTATAATAGATATTAAATAGCTATTAACTATTTAATATCTACCTAGTTAAAATAATTACCCAATTACCTGTAAAATAAATCCTAACCTAAGTTACAAATACACCTACACTATCAATAAATTTAATAAACTACAAACATCTATCTAAAAATACAATTAAATTAACTAAACTAAATTACAAAAAAAAACAAACACTAAATTACAAAAAATAAAAAAAAGATTACAAGATATTTAAGCTAATTACACCTATTCTAAGCCCCCTAATAAAATAATAAACCCCCAAAATAAAAAAAAATCCCTGCCCTATTCTAAATTTAACAAATTTCAAAGCTCTTTACCTTACCAGCCCTTAAAAGGGCCTTTTGTGGGGCATGCCCCAAAGAATTCAGCTCTTTTGCATACAACAAATACAATACCCCCCCCCCATTACAACCCACCACCCACATACCCCTATTCTAAACCCACCCAAACCCCCCTTAAAAAAGCCTAACACTACCCCCCTGAAGATCTCCCTACCTTGTCTTCACCACACCGGGCCGAACTCCTGATCCGATCCGGGCGATGTCTTCCTCCAAGCGGCAAAGAAGAATTCTTCCTCCGGCGACGTCTTCCTCCAAGCGGCAGCAACGTCTTCATTCTTCCGGCGGCATCTTCAATCTTCTTTCTTCGCTCCGCCGCCGCGGAGCATCCATCCCGGCCGACTGCTGAACTTGGAATGAGGTACCTTTAAATGACGTCATCCAAGATGGCGTCCGCCGAATTCCGATTGGCTGATAGGATTCTATCAGCCAATCGGAATTAAGTTAAAAAAATCTGATTGGCTGATTGAATCAGCCAATCAGATTCAAGTTCAATCCGATTGGCTGATCCAATCAGCCAATCAGATTGAGCTCGCATTCAATCTGAGCTTTGAAATTTGTTAAATTTAGAATAGGGCAGGGATTTTTTTTTATTTTGGGGGTTTATTATTTTATTGCAGTTATATGAAAATGAGTGTATTCTGTCCCTTTAATATCTCTCTACTTCACTTTTTTTCTCACATGTTCACCATTAAAGGGACAGTCAACACCCGAATTTTTGTTGTTTAAAAAGAAAGATAATCCCTTTATTACCCATTCCCCCGTTTTGCATATCCAACACAGTTATAATAATACATGTTTTACCTCTGTGATTATCTTGTATCTAAGCTTCTACTGACTGCCCCCTTATTTCAGTTCTTTTGACAGACTTGCATTTTAGCCAATCAGTGCTCACTCCTAGGTCACTTCCCGTGCATGAGCTCAATGTTATCTATATGAAACACATGAACTAATGCCCTCTAGTGGTCTAAATGCATTCAGATTAGAGGCAGTCTTCAAGGTCTAAGAAATTAGCATATGAACCTCCTAGGTTTAGCTTTCAACTAAGAATACCAAGAGAACAAAGCAAAATTGGTGATAAAAGTAAATTGGGAAGTTGTTTAAAATTACATTCCCTATTTAAATCATGAAAGTTTTTTTGGGACTTGACTGTCCCTTTAAATTCTTTAACATGGAAACGTATGTGCCCATCTGTAATTTTATATTCATTGCATATTGCAGATTCAAATCCTATTTTGCTTTTATTAACAATTCAGTCCTGGTACTCATTGTCAGTGTTGCTTAATATGTTTTATTTGCTGTTGAGGTTCCATTTTTTTAAACATATAAATATAAAGAGCTAATTATTTTTAGGTTTGGAACCTGTTGCTGGCAAATATCTAACAGTGGTTGTAATAAAGAGCTTGCCACCAGAGGTACACAATACATATTACTATCTGATCTATTCATGTCTTAAGAGAAACTAGATATTTCTGTGTGAGCTCTAATTGATGCTATTTAAAAATAAATCCCTGTAACCTGGTTTACTAGTTATGGGAGTTGACAGTTGATAAATTCTGATGCCTTTTTCAAATTCACTTTTATTGTAAGTAATTTGATCAATATTAGACACAGGTGTAATGTGTTCATAGATGTTTGTAACTTAAAGTTTACAGTTATCTTTGATTGGGAACATTGATCATTGATATTTGCTATCTTTAGATAATAGTGGTTGAGTTTATAAGGATGTCAGAACACATTAACAACAAAAAAGATTTTTAATAACAAACATTGAGAAAACTTTTGTATTATAATCATGCCATCATTAAAATATCCCATTCCCCAGTTTTGCATAACCAACACAGTTATATTAATATACCTTTTACCTTGTATCTAAGCCTCTGTAGACTGCCCCCTTATTTCAGGTTTTTTGACAGGATGTGCTGACTCATAAATAACTCCACAGGAGTGAGCACAAGTTTAACTATAAGGCACACATGAACTAGCGCTTTCTAGCTGTAAAAAAAAAATGTAAAAATGCACTGAGATAAGAGGCAGCCTTCAAGGGCTTATAAATTAGCATATGAGCCTACCTAGGTTTAGCTTTCAACAAATAATACCAAGAGAACAAATTTGATGTTAAAAGTAAATTGAAATGTTGTTTATTAAAATTGCATGCCCTATCTGAATCATAAACGTTTAATTTTGACTAGGCGGTCCCTTTAAGCAGTCTATGCAAAAATCAAATATTGAACTCTTCATGGTTGTATTGTTTTGACAACAGAATGACAAAGCATACACATTAAAGCATACAACCTTTACAAAATAATATTTGATTTAACCAATGATTTATTTAATCTGTTATGTCTAACAGGCAAGGTGTGGATAATGTTAGTATAGGTTAGAGTTCTCAATTTGTATACAAGAATTTATGTTGTTATAAAAGTGTGCCATTAACATCTATTACCCTTGTTGATGGAGAATGATTAAAAATGCAAATATTGATATTTAGTAGCATTTATAAAATGTTAGAAATTGAACCTTAGGAAAACTTCGTCCTGTTGAAAAATAATTTAAAAAGACTCTAGCAGCTATCTTGGATCACATTTCCCAAGAACCCATTGCATTTATCTTAATGCTGACAATATGAATCCTTGACTTCCTTTTCCCCACCCCTTCATCAGAGTCAACCATGACTATCTCTCATGAGGACACCTAAGCATCTTTTTGATATTTATAAATACACCATCATTATTATTATTCTTTATTTATAAAGTGCCAACAAATGATGATGGC
The DNA here is from genome assembly GCF_027579735.1 of Bombina bombina. Lineage (NCBI taxonomy): Eukaryota > Metazoa > Chordata > Amphibia > Anura > Bombinatoridae > Bombina > Bombina bombina. Next base: position 264,529,888 of record NC_069504.1, on the reverse strand, counting down.
AACTATTAGACAAGTGGAATTAATTTGTTACTGAGTTAGGTGATAGGCTTCCCTGAACAAAAATGTTTTTAAGGAGCGTTTAAAGGAGTACAGATTAGGGCCAAGTCTGACATTGCCATGAAGTGCGTTCCAGAGGGTTAGTGCCACATGAAAGAAGTCCTGCAGTCTATCAGGAGGAGGTTATGGTAGAAAATGCAAGAAGCAGGTCATTGTTGGATCTTAGGTTGCGAGCTGGAGAAAATTTGTTGATTAGTGAGGACAGGTGGGGGGGGGCAGCATAGGTAAGGGCATTGTAGGTCAGGGTGAGAATTTTAAATGTAATTCTGCTGTGATTGTGGAGCCAGTGGAGTGACTCGCAGAGAGGTGCAGCAAATACAGGGCATCTGGAAAGGTGGATTATCCTGGCAGAGGCCTTTAGGATGGATTTAAGGGAGGGAGGTGGGAGAGGAAGGCCAGTTAGTAGGTTATTAAAATAGTCAAGTCGGGAAATTACCAGGGAGTGGATTAGCTGCTTAGTTGGGTCAGTGCTCAGACACAGGCAAATTTTGGAGATATTGCGTAGGTGGTTGGGGCTGGATGAAGAAAGCAATTGGAAGGGGGTATAAAAGACAGATTGGAGACAAGTATAACTCCAAGGCAGCAGACTTGGGGTGATGGGGAGATAGTGGTGCCGCCAACAGTTATAGAAAGTAGAGTTAGAGGGGTAGATTAGAAGGAGCTTAGTCTTGGACATGTTAATTTCTAGGTGGTGAGAGGCCATCCAGGAAGAAATGCCAGGTAAGCAGTCACTGACAAGAGAAAGAGAGAGAGCAGGGGTGGAGAGGTAGATCTGAGTATCATCAACATAGAGGTAATATTTGAAGCCATAGCTGTTGATACGTTAACCCAATGAAGAAGAATAAATAGAGAAGAGTAGAGGACCTAGGACAGATCCTTGATGTACTCCAACAGACAGAAGAAGAAGGAGTCACCCATAAATGAGACAGAAAAGGACTGTTAGAGAGATAATAGTGTATCCAAGGGAGGGCAATGTCACAGAGACCAAGAGAGCTGAGAGTTTGAAGGATGAGAGGATGGTCAACGGTGTCAAAGGCAGCAGAGAGGTCAAGTAAGATAAGTATAGAGTAGTGGCTGTTGTTTCTACCAGAAAGATCTTTACTAACTTTGGTAAGGACAGTCTCAGTTGAGTGTTGGGGACAGAAGTGAAATTGAAGAGGGTCAAGCAAGGAGTTGGAGGAAAGGAAACTAGTTTTTCCAGGAGTTTTGAAGCTGGTGGGTAGAGAAGAGAGTTGAAAGTGGAGAAGAGTCATTTACGGTTTGAGGAGTAAGTAGATATAAGAGAAGGGACGTAGGTTTGTGGGTTTGCTTGGCTAAGTAAAGGGCAGAGGTGTAAGAATGAAGTTATAGTGGGTGAAATCAGGTTCAGATCAAGATTTCCTCCAGACACGCTCAGCAGTGCGGAGAATTTTAGCAGGTAGCGCATTTGCTGAGAGTGCCAGGGCTGTAACTGACAAAATGGGGTTTTGTATAGTTAGGGAGGAGCAAAAGTGTCTAGTTCAGAGGAGAGAGTATTGTTATAGTGGGTTGTAGCAAGGTCAGGGCAGTATACCATGGAAGTGTGGGGGAGGAGTTGTTGAATAAGGTTAAAAAATTGGAGAGGATCCACAGCGTTCTGATTTCTACAGGTGCAGGGGCGAGGGAAAGAAGTTGGTTTAGCCTGTACATTAAGATTATAGGTGAGCAGATGGTGGTCTGAGATGGGAAACGGACAACATGTGACATCAGATATAGAGCAGAAGTAGGAGAATACTAGATCAATAGAGAGTCCGTCACAGTGAGTAGGGAAAAGGGTGGATTGTGAGAGACCGAAGGAGTTTGTGAGTCAATGGAAGGTTTAGAGCCAACAGGGTTATCAATGGGGATATTAAAGTCTCCCAGAATTAGAGCAGCTATATCTGTAGAGAGAAAGTGAGGAAGTCAGGCGGTAAAGTTGTCAAGGAATTTGGGAGGTTGGTCCAGGGGGGCGATAGATGACTTCCTACACCTAACTTTTCTGCAAGTATTTTTGACCATTATTTGTTGTTTTTTTGTTACTGAGTGCCTTCACTGGTTCACTTCCCATGGCAAATATGCAGCCCCTCATTACAATCCATGAGAAACCCCATATGATTCAAACATTTTTTGCAGGATTTTTAAACTTGAAGCCATTCTAGTACTTTAGAAAATTCAGTGTGTACGTAGAAAGATTATGGTAGAAAGTGTTTCTATTTACTAACCTATATTTAAATGACAGTTACAACTTTCATTTGCATTACTGGGTATAGTCTGGTCTTGTTACATATATTGTACAGTCATGCTTTCAAAATAAAAAGAGAAAACATTCTGTCACGGGCATTAAATTGTAGCTGAACTTTGTGGCCAGGCTATAATTGTAGAACTTGTTGAAGGAATCTTTTATGTGTACTGTTAGTATTCTCTTATATGACATAATAGGATTACTCATAATCCTAATAATATATATATGAAAGAAATTTATACTCTACAGAGGTAAACTTTTGGGCATCTTAAAGGAAACATGAAAATGATAAAGCAGAAATGAAGCATGTCTAGCTATAGTTTTGCTTAACATACATAACTAATTTAGGCTAGAAATAAATCAATGTTGTATACCACTGCAATAATGTACAACAGTGTTATATTAATATACTTTTTACCTCTGTGATTATCTTGTATATTAGCCTCTACAGACTGCCCCTTATTTCAGTTCTTTTGACAGACTTGCATTTTAGCCAATCATTGCTTACTCCTAGGTAACTCCACGTGCGTGTGCACAGTGTTATCTATATGATTCACATGAACTAACACCCTCTAGTGGTAAAAAACTGTCAAAATGCATTTAGCTTAGAGGCGGCCTTCAAGGTCTAAAAATTAGCATATGAACCTCCTAGGCTTAGCTTTTAACTAAGAATACCAGGAGAACAAAGCAAAATTGGTGATAAAAGTAAATTGGAAAGTTGTTTAAAATTGCATGCCCTAGCTGAATAATGAAATTTTATTTTGGACTAGACTGTCCCTTTAATGCTTACCTGGCATTTCTTCCTGGATGGCCCCTTGGAAATAACCATTTATAACAAACAAAATAAGTGCTAATTCACTTGTTTTAGTAGAAAAGGATTGTGGACGTTGGCTGATATTTTGTTTTTTCAGTGATCAGAACCACAAAATGCCTTTTGCGTTAATGCCTCTCAAATTGTTACCTCCTGAAAACAGCACAAAATCATTCTTTGCCTTGTTAATCTCTTCATTCGGGGGTCCAAAAACTAAATGTTCAGAATTAAAGGGACATTAAATTACAGTAGTAGTACTACTCACCATGCTATTGTTTTTCCTCCTGTGCCTTGTGCAAGTTAACCCAAAGTGCAAAGTACAGCTGTCAATGTCACTGATCTGTGAGACTGCACTGCTTCTGTTACAGGATGCAACAATACGTGTGCACCAATATGGCGGCCTCCAGTGTAAAGATGCAGAGCTTTACCATCTGGCTTCTGCAATTAGTTAAAATAAGAGAATGGCTTTAAAGGGAGCTGCAGGTACAGATAGTATCGTTAGCAGTAACCCTGCTACTGTGGTTGTACTCAGCAGTGCAATTTCTCTTTAACAACAAACAATATGGTGTGATTTAGTGATTACATCACTGGTTGCTGTATGTTTATTGATCCTTTTAATAGTGTATTGAAGCTAATAAAGGAGATTTATGTAATTAACATGTTTAATGCTCTAAAACCATGATGGTATATGTGTATATATCTCTAATGGAATTGAACAGGGGCATTATCAGTAAACTGGGCATGTGTGTTTGTGGGGTTATGGATTTGACTTGATTACAAAAAAAATTAACTTTAATTGATTGAGCAGATAGCTTTTATATTTGTTTGATGATATTTCTTATTAATGTCATCCAATATAGAAGGGGTAATTTCTTTGAGTTTAACCATGCTCAAAGCCCATGTTACATTCACACGCTGGCACATGTTAAAGGGATATAAAACACAAAATTATTCTTTCATCATTTAGATAGAGCATGCCATTTTAAACAACTTTCTAATTTGCTTCTATTAACATTCTCCTTTGTTCTCTTGGTATCTTTTGTTGAAAAGCTGGGATGTAATGCTTAGGAGCCAGCCCGTTTCTCCAGATTCCTACCTAGGAACACAGAATACCATAGGAATGCAGTAACTTTGATCCTAGAAGTAAAATGGAATCACAAAATAATTTTTTTGGATTTCATATCCCTTTAAGCATAGGGGAAATTTGTCACTGAAACTATAATAACAAGGGTGCTACCAAAAAAAATAAATTGCTGATTGTGATGGCGTCAACATCAAAAAGGGCTAATCTGCAGAAGTTAAAACAATGATAATTATTAAACAATAGATTTTTTTTTTTCAAAAGCTTTATTGATGTGTAAAACAAATACAAACAGCCGTTAAAAGGGCTTTAAAAAATAATTACAAACAGACAATTTTTTCTAACAGCGTGAGTTTTTTAACAAGATTAAATGACAAATTGATCACATCAATATAATATATTCCCATTCTGAGTATAAACAATAGATTTTGGTGAACCTTTTTGCAAATTATAGTATTTGCTCAACATTCCTTGTAGACTTGTGCACGGGGGAAAAATTTGTTTTGGTTTGTTTCGGACCGTTTCGGATTTTTTTCTAATTTCGTTTTTGGATCAATTTGAATTTGGATACATTTGAATGTATTCGTTATGGATTCATACGGATTCGAATACATTTGGATGTATTCAGATGTATTCGGTTCGGTTTCGATTTGTACATTCGAAAGTTTGGAATGTGTAGGTGGGATGTGCTGTGTATTAGACTATTATTATGTACTGTAATATTAGGTGTAACCCATCTGAATCAACATAAGTACCAACCTCACAGGTACCAGCTACACAATATGCACAGAGCTAGCAGAGGTATGTAACCTAATATACAGTACATAATACTAGTGTAATACACAACACAGTACCAACCTCACAGGTACCAGCTACATAATGTGCCCTGCACAGATCTAGCAAAGTGATATAACCTAATATACTGTACAATACTAGTGTAATTGTGATAGTCCATGGCCATTCGAATGTAATGAATAAATCCGAACTAATTCGGATTTATTTGTTACAAATATATTCGGATTAGTTTAGTTTCGTTGCTAGGGTAATTCGGAAACTCGAATCGATCCGAAGCTCCAAATTTTACAAATTAGTCTGAATTTCGATTTGGAACGAAATTAAATGCACATGTCTAGTTCCTTGTTAATCCCTGAGTTCTAAGAGAGGCCACAGCTGAACATTCCTTTCTAGTAGTTTTACCATCTTTTATCTAAAAATGAAACTTTATTTACCTTCATGTTCATAATGATCATATGTACTGTACAAAAAGAGCTGTTACGTGCATTGTCACTTTTGTTACTCTCAACCCATTATCAGTTCCCTTGCTTTGTGATTTTACTTCTTTTTTATATTCACATGCTATTATTACCAAATCGAAAAGCATTTCACAGGCACTGCGCTTTTCTATTGTAAATTTAACTATAACATTATTCTCTGTATCAATAAGACTGGTTTAACTGGTTATTCTCCCCTGCACTATGTCCATCCCTTTGTTTTATTTGGGTCACGTACACTCCCATATCAGATTCTTTCTTCATGAAATGCACCAGAATCAATGTAGCAATCCCAAAACAATACTTGTTATTTTTATCCATTTTTTTTATCCACCTACATTTGTATAGGCTTATGTCCAACATCAATAGTAGAAGAGAACACCGCAATCCTGCATGTATCTGTAGCATACAAAACAAGGGACTGTCTAGTCAAAAATAAATTGTCATGATTCAGATAGGTCATGCAATTTTAAACACCTTTCTAATTTACTTTTGTCATAAAATTTGCTTTGTTCTCTTGGTATTCTTTGTTGAAAGCTTAGGCTCATATGTTAATTTCTAAGCCCTTGATATCTGCCTCTTATCTCAGTGCATTTTGACAGTTTTTCACAGCTTGACAGCACTTATTTCCGTGTGCTATATAGATAACATTGTGCTCACTCCCGTGGAGTTATTTATGAGGCAGCACTGATTGGTTAAAATGCAATCAGTCAAAAGAACTCAGATAAGGGAGCAGTCTGCAGATGCTTAGATACAAGGTAATCACAGAGGTAAAAAGTATATTAATATAACCGTGCTGGTTATGCAAAACTGGAGAATGGGTAATAAATGGATTATCTATCTTTTTAAACAATAAAAATTCTGTAGTAGACACAAAATTGTCCTTGTTTTAATTAGTTGTAATGGCTCCTACTTTAAAGTGGATAAAAAACAATTTTGGAAAACAAAATAGGAGAAGCGCACAACAGGAAATAAAAACTATAAATCTACCTAAAAGAGGCAGCAATTGAAACTCTGAAGACATCTTTCTAATTATTATTACTATGATTATTATTATTATTATAAAGTTAATAAGCCATTTGGAGTACACAGTTGTGTGAAGACTACCCCTAAAGAATTGATGTCCCCCCTCTATATCCTGCTTTCCTAAGCACAAGTCTAGATGACATAAAAATATGTAAGACATAAGAAATTAGTTATAATTACAAAGAAATGGGTTATAATATATATGCTCTAAAAAGTAAAATAAATAATTGATATATATTTAGCAGTATAGTTAAGTTCCAAAAGACTTTACCTAGAAGCATGCTAGCAACTCATATTATCCCTAAACTAATGATAATTAATTGCAGTCGATATGACATTCTTAGTGCCATTACAAGAATAAACAAGCACAGAGGGGGTGCACAACAAAACTTCCACATCTTTGTTTGTTTGTTTTTTAAATTGAGGAAAATTGTGTAGTGGCAATCACGTCATTTGTACATGCATAAGTCAGAATAAGCGTACAGTTGATAAAACCAGCAATTAGTACAATAGTGTCTATGGGTACAGTAATTTTCCATATTTAAACTTTTTAAACTTAAATTAACAGTTATAACAATGTTTAATTAGTATTATATATTGTAATAAATGCCTTTTATCCCGTCCACTCATCTCTCTTATTTGTAGAAGGTAGGCCCACTAAGTGAGCCGCTTCTTTGACCAGGCTTTGATGCTGAGTCGTCTGATGGTGATGAGCAGTATTTTGCCAGAGGAAGAGAAACATGTGGAGGGAGGTAAAAGGATGAGGGGGTAAGGAGGTTAAGTGAAGAGGATGTTGGGGAAGGAGTTAGTATAGGGAGCATGGGGCAAATAGAGAGGAAAAAGGGAAAGAGAGAATGGGAAAGGAAGGAGGGAGGAGGAGACAAGTCGACACACCTCTTATGTGATGTGTGTGATGTTGTAAATGGCAAGGTGTTTAGGGGTTTTATGAGGAGTCGTCTGCTTAAGTGGTAAATTGGCTTCTGGGGAACTGGAGGGATTCCTCCCACAAGAATTTTATTTCCATGAAGGGGGGTATTTTTGTTATATTTAAAGTGGCCAAATTCTTCAAGACTTAAGTTTCGGTTGGGGTCAAGGTCGTTTTTCAATGTCGGGCTATTAATGACTTGGCTGCATTAAGCCCCGATCTGTAACAGGCATAGGCATCTATTTATCAAGCCGTCAACTTACTTGCATTCGACGGCACCAATACGCTCGCCTAAGATCGCCTAACATCGCTGCCGCAGACCTGAATACATTCTCCAAAATTATCAAAAAAGCTGTCAAAAAGCCGCGCACCAAGTACAGGGCGATGAGCAGCGGACTGTTGTTAATTAACAGTCATCGATCTCGCTGCTCTTCGGCTTTTTCCCAGCTTTATTGGTACCCTGTCACTAAACACCCACACTATACTTAACTGTTTACCCCCTATACCGCCACTTTCTGAGCCCACCGCAACTCTAATAAATGTATTAACCCCTAAACCGCCGCTCATGGACCCCGCCGCAACTAAATAAAGTGTTTAACCCCTAAACTGCCGCTCCCGGAGCCCACCGCCACCTACATTATACTTATTAACCCCTAATCTGCCGCCCCTACACCGCCGCTACCTACATTACACTTATTAACCCCTAATCTGCCCCCCCTACACCGCCGCCACCTACATTATATTTATTAACCCCTAATCTGCCCCCCCTACACCGCCGCCACCTACATTATACTTATTAACCCCTAATCTGGAGCCCCGCCACCGCCACCTACATAAAGTTATTAACCCCTAATCTGCCCCCCCTACACCGCCGCCACCTACATTATACTTATTATCCCCTAATCTGCCACCCCTTACACCGCCACCACTAAATTAAATTTATTAACCCCTAAACCTAAGTCTAACCCTAACCATAACACCCACTAACTTAAATATAGTTTAAATAAATCTAAATAAATATTCCTATCATTAAATAAATTATTCCTATTTAAAACTAAATACTTACCTATAAAATAAACCCTAAGCTAGCTACAATATAACTAATAGTTACATTGTAGCTAACTTAGGGTTTATTTTTATTTTACAGGCAAGTTTGTATTTATTTTAACTAGGTACAATAGTTATTAAATATTTATTAACTATTTAATAACTTCCTAGTTAAAATAAATACAAATATACTGTACCTGTAAAATAAAACCTAACCTTAGTTACAATTACACCTAACACTACACTATAATTAAATAAATTCCCTAAACTAAATACAATTAAATACAATTAAATTAAATTATCTAAAGTACAAAAAAACAAAAACACTAAATTACAGAAAATAATAAACAAATTATTATTATTAAAAGATTTTTAGGGGGCGGAGCTAACCGCGGAGCAGTTAGGACGCACAGAGCTGGAGCTCCTCTGCTACCATTGCCCAAAATAGCCTTTAAACGTCTTAAAAGACCCCCAAAATATATACCAATTGGCAATTATATCCCTCACTACTCCTGTACCCCACCTCCGAGTCCTTTAACTAGTTCCAGAGCCTTTTCCCCATCTCACCACACCAGCGCTGCCTGTTTGAGCCTTCACAGGCCACCGGAGACTGTTTATGGTATACTATTACCTCCCCAGCCCTCTCACGACCATCCAGTCACCCTGCGGACCTCTGCAGAACAGCCTCACCACTCAGGGAACAAGGGAACGGAACGCTGCAAAAGCCCGCAAACGGCGGCCATCTTAAACATACCTCTCCGTGAAGGCGGTGCTGTGCGGAGTCTCTGTGCACTCTCCATTCTTGTGAGCACACAACTCACCTATCCAGCTCCACGCACCTGATATCCTGCAGCTGGGTTTGGATTGCCCCCTCTCACAGCCCGACACGGCACTTGGATTGAATTAGAGCACAGGCAGCTCAGCATACTGAGGATCTGGAACGGAGGGGACTCCCCGCAGCTGCCCTTACACAAAGCGCATACACCGCAGCTCATAGGGAATCACTGCCTGCTTCATACCAGAAGTGAGTATACTGCCTAATTTTATTGATCCTGGGGCAGAACTTTTGTTTCTTATACCTGCTGATTAAAGTGCACATATACACAGCCCTTCCTTCCTTGCAGAGGAGACACATCTAGTGACCTGGGCTCCCTCATCTGCTGCTTACATGGAAATACTAACTGCCTAACTCTCCTCTAGCAGCTATACTCTTTCTTTCTCCACCACAGCTGGCTCACTAAAAGAGATTCAAATCTGAAACCCAGCAACAACATCCAAAGCCACAGGTGCTCCCTAGAGCTTCTGCAGCTTGGCCTGCTGCTTTTGCATTTTCCCTAGTTTGCAGAGACTGCCTAACGCCCACATTTTCACTGATTATTGCAGGAACACCCATCACGGCAATATACCATTGCAGAAACCCTGCATAGACACTACAAAGGCTGCACTAATTGTCCTCCAGGTACCCCCCTCTCCCTCCTTTCCCGCGCCCACCCCAAGGTGCGGGTCATATCCTAATCCCTTTTACCAGTCTCACCCAGAGGTGGTATAGTCCTCGGAGAGGGGGAAATCCTAACCTATATCTCAATCTAGTGGCAGAATTCTGGACTTTCTTGTCTCCACCTTAAAAAGGAGGATGGAGGGCTAGGGTGTCATGCCTTAGAGGAGTGGGGTTGGCATTCCCCCAGTTATCATCTATCTTTTGGATAGCAATCTCAATTTCGGTGTTTTTCTCTCTTCTATCGAACATAATCTATGTGGCAATCTTGAGACAGTTCACTCATACCATGGCGCAATCTATCAAAAGAAAACCAAAACACCAAGAGAACCCTAAGAGGACCCTTACTGATCACTTCCACAGTAAAAATTTCTCAGATCCAGACCTCTCAGGAGAGAACTCTAGAGATTCAGTAGCCCCAACAACTGACCATCCTAAGCTAGATGCATCACGCAAAGATAAAACAACACTGTCTCAGTCTACCTTCTTGGAATCCATAAAAATTCTAACAGACAAGATGGACACTCACTACTCATCGCTGAGGCAAGAGCTTCGCCAATCAGTGGGTGAGCTGAAGCGAGAGATTTCTTCCCTAGGTGAAAGAACCGAAATCTTGGATAGAAAACACGAAGATCTCGCAACTGACCACGCCAACCTCTTGGCCTATTCTCAGTCACTGGCAGAACAGATGTCAGATCTGGAATCTAAGTTAGCGGATAACAAAGATAGATCCCGCCGTAACAACCTCAGGATCCGCGGCATACCGGAGGACATTTCCTCATCTGATCTTCAGAAATATCTGACCACCCTGTTTAAAGATCTCCTAAACACCTCCACAGATCAGGATTTTTTATTGGATAGGGCACACAGGTCCACACGTCCCCGCAAATCCATACCTGATACTCCCAGAGACGTCATTATACGCCTGCACTACTACACCACCAAAGAAAAGATCATGCGGGCCTCTTTCACCAACAGACCTCTCAAAGAACCCTACCATAAGCTACAGATCTTTCCTGATCTATCCCCATACACGCTAGCTAAGAGGAGGACTTTTCATCAATTCACGCTAGCTCTCAGGCAACATAAGATCAAATACAGATGGGGATTTCCTGTGAAGTTATATGTGCAACATCAAGACCCTCCTACACAGTCTCCTCCGTTGACCAAGGCATGAAACTTTTAACCACCTGGGAACTGGCAGGTCCCCCGGATCTCCCTCCCAGGAAAAAAGGAAAAACAGGTGACCTCAACCCCTCAGCTTCAGAGTGGCACTCCCGAAACCCCACCTCTGCATTCCAAGACTTAGAACTCTCTTGATCTCCTCCCTGAGTTCCTAGTCTTTCCTATAGCATGCCTCCTGACTTACTGGGAGAATTCTCCTTCAAGGAAGTCTATCTGACTATGGCATAGAAGCCACACCGAGGAGGAGGGTGCACTCACGGGTATACATCTTACTCCTTTTTCACTCCTCCATCCTCGGCTTTTCCAAGTAAGACCCTCGCCATGGACACTCCACGGACAGGTAAGCCTAGAGCCCACGCATGGGTACTTGCCTTACCCTATTTTGGCTTGTGGCTCTTCACTTGCCCTCTCTTCTGTTATAATTGTTTATTGTGATAGGTTTGCAGCCCGCAAGATTTTGCTGAATAGTTTTATTATTCAAAATGTTATTTGGTTTAACGTGTTTCACCATTAGAAGCTAATATATTTCATTTCCCCTCATACCAGAGGAAATTTAATGCTCAATATATACAGGCCGGTTACTGTTCTCATGTTTATACTTGCACAATTTTCTTGTACTAATTTGTATCTATTGCTCATATATAGACCTTTACATACACCATTAATGCCATGCACCTTTTTTTCAGCCTGTTTACTCCACTGAGACCTATTATTTGTATTGATATATCAGATATGTCATTTGTTTTAATAGGATTGTATTCACACGCTGTTACCACTTTATCAACAACAAATCTCAGTGCTTACATTCACATACCTCCCCTCACGACAATCTTACTACTAAATTATGGGATCCTGTTATGCATGCCTCCTCACAAGTACGCTCCATCTATCTTTACTCATCATTTTCTACACCTTCCCATACCACTCCTCCCACACATATCTCAGCTCCTATCTCCCATCTTAGGGTCGCCACCCAAATAACCGTCTACTCACCTAGTTTTCAGTCTCATCCACACTCCCACACATTGCTAATCCTTCCCACATACCCTTTCATATAAAACTGGGGGGTGCCGCCCCCGCTGCCTCCCCATCTCTCCACTTCCTCATCTCCTGACTCCTATTCACATACTCCCACCACCTTCCACCTCCCCCTAAATGTTTATAGCCCTCCTCCCTTATCATCTCCTCTTTCCCTCTTTCCATTAATACCACTAGCTCTGTACCATACTATCACCCTTTTCCTCCATATCACTGACTAGCTCCAACACTTACCTACACACTAATTTCCCATTGACTTTACACTTAATGCTCCACCCCCCTCCCCTCTTCTTCCGTTACCCCTACATTTACCGCTATTCATTACACTGTTACCTTACACTAGCTCATTTCCCTTCCCCTATCCTCATCCCTTCTTTCTTTATAACCAAAGCGGCTCTGGTCCGCTGTACCTCCCCCCCTGACAAACATATTTCAGAAAGCGAAGTTAACACCAGCCCCCTGTGTCTGTAATTAGTATCTATTTACATCTTACCGACACCAATCCCCCCCCCTTTTTTTTTTCTCTTCCTCCTCCTTTCCTTTCTCTCAATCCCTTCCTCACCCATAGCATATAATTCAGCTCTGCAATGGTGGGTCTACATATCCTAACTCTCAACATCAAAGGACTAAACTCCCCTACCAAACGCAGTTTGCTATTAACCTCCTTACGCAAAAATCACATCGACATTGCCTTCATACAAGAGACACATTGGACTCCTACACAGGGCAATCGATACACTTCCAAACACTACCCCATACTTCTCGAAGCCACATTCCCATCGAAATCTAGAGGAGTCGCTATCTATATAGGCAAAAATATCCACTATGATCCGATTTATATCGAATCAGACCCCCAAGCACGCTTGATCATCGCTATCTGCAAGTTAAACACTCACCTAGTGACCCTCCTCAACATATATGCCCTGAATATTAAACAACTGAAATTCCTCAGAACTCTCCTCAAGTCAGTAGCAGCTATCCAACAGGGTGACCTCATACTAGGGGGTGACTTCAACCTAATCTGGGACGTACAAACAGACAGACGGGGGCCTCCCCTTTCTAGAAATGACAGAGCGACTCACTCTCTATCATCAGCCTTCCAATCACTAATAGCACAATATGAGCTATATGACGTATGGCGTGCCCTGCACCCACAAGATAAAGAATTCACCTTCTACTCATCCCCACACAAGTCGCATATGCGCATAGATTACTTCTTCGCGCATGCTAAATTCCTGGACACTATTCATTCTGCATCTATCTCCCCCATCTCTTGGTCAGATCATGACTCACTTCACCTATACATAGGCCCACATGCCCACCCACCCCCTCTTACTTGGCGCCTGCAGGACTGGACTCTCACAGATCCACACCTCAAGATTGTCCTCCAGAATACAATCATAGACTATATTGCCCTTAATGACAACGACCAGACCTCAGCTCAAAATCTGTGGGCCACCTTGAAGGCAGTGGTGAGGGGCTACCTCATGCAATTTGAATTTGAAACACGCTCAAGTAAAGCCACCTTGTCTTCCCTGATTATCCAGCTCTGCCGTCTTAAGGCGGATCTCTCTCTCACATACTCCCCTTCCATCAATGACAAAATAGCTGACACAATGAAACAAATTCAAACCCTTGAGCTCAAGAAGACTCAAACCATGTTAGAAAAATACAGAAGGATTCATTATCATTTCGGTAACAAAGCTTCCACTCTCCTAGCCAATAAACGTAAAAACCGAACAGCCCAAGCCAGAATTATGTCCATACAAACCCCATCGAACATACACGTCTCCGCCCCTCTTGACATCGGTAACACCTTCAGACAATACTACTTGAACCTTTATAACATCAAGGCCAATTCAGAATCTGCGGCTTGCCCTGTAGAGCGTATCTCCGAGTTTCTTAAATCCCTCGCTCTTCCCTCACTAACCCTGTAAGATGCATCTCTCCTCACGTCCCCGATTACAACACAGGAAATAGCAAAAATTATTCGCAACCTAAAGTTAGGGAAAGCCTCTGGACCTGATGGCTTTACAGCCAGGTTTTATAAAACTTTTCTACCTCAGATAGCCCCCATTCTCTGCAAATTCTTCCAGGAGATATACTCAGGAGCCTCTTTTACAGCGGAATTCTTAGAAGCTGTGATAGTCACTATCCTAAAACCTGGTAAACCCTCCGATCTTTGCAGCAGCTATCGGCCGATCTCATTAATTAATCTCGATACAAAAATATACGCCAAACTCCTGGCCAATAGGGTCACGAAGGTTATTCCCTCCCTTATAGCTGGTGATCAAGAGAATGCGTTGATGTGACTAGGCGAATACTGGATGTCCTCCATCTGGCAGGTCGTCGGGGTGCACCCTTCCTGGCCCTGTCACTAGAAGCGGAAAAAGCGTTCGATAGGGTCAGGTGGGAGTTCCTGTGGGAAGCCATGGACACCTTTGGTTTTCCCGCCCCCTTTATAAGTGCAGTGAAAACCCTCTATAATCACCCGATGGCTGCCGCTCGAGGAGTGGGGTTTCAATCATCCAAATTCACCATAGCAAACGGCACCAGACAGGGATGTCCCCTCTCCCCACTCCTGTTTGCCCTCACCATAGAACCCCTAGCTCAATCTATCAGACATGAACCTCAAGTTGCAGGACTTGTAATAGGGCCTCATACCCATAAAATTTCCCTCTATGCGGACGACATTACTCTCTTCCTGACATCACCCAACACTTCCCTCACTACAGTCTTTACTATCTTAGAAAAGTTTGGTTCCCTTAGCTTTTATAAACTCAATGTGACCAAAACTGAAGCCCTCCCCATAAACATCCCTCCAGAAGTTCTAACCTCTCTTCAGTCAACTTACCATTTTCAATGGAAAAATACTTCACTCAAGATCTTGGGGGTCCACCTTAGTCCAGACCCTACCGACACTATAGCACAAAATTACACTGACAGACTCCCAGAGTTCAAGAAACTTCTCGAGTCGTGGGAATTCCGTGAAATCTCATGGACAGGTCGCATTGCTGCGATAAATATGTCTTTCCTCCCCAAGATTACATATCTTCTAAGGTCCATTCCATATAACATCCCAAGAGCACTCCTTAACAGATTCCAAAGCTTGATTACCTCTTATGTATGGAGGGACCGACGACCTAGAACGTCGGGTCGCACACTTGAAAAGCCGATCTTACAAGGAGGCCTAGCTCTCCTGAACTTGATCTCGTACTACAATGCCACTAGACTATCACACATTCTCCGCTGGAATGACCCCGAGAGACAACATAGCTGGTATTCCTTAGAGTCCTCATTACTGCCTTTGAGCATAACCCTCTCTGACATAATATGGATTCCCCCTCACCACAAACGTGCCATTGATGACCTACACCCTGTTTTTAAACATGCGCTACGATTTTGGGATCAGATCAGACATAATCCAGACATATCCCCTCACCCTTCTCCCGCTATGACAATCCCTGCTGCACTTTACTGTCTCCCGGACTCTCACTACGACCTATGGTCACAGTTGCGAACACTCCAGATCTCAGACTTCTATGAGGAAGACAAGTGGCTTTCACACCCAGCAATTTGCACTAAACTTCAACTCCCACCCAAATTGCATTTTGAGGGATTTCGTTTAAGCACCCGCCTACGCACATGGGGTTATCCCAAACAGACATTGCGTCCAATGACCACCTGGGAGAGATCATGGTATGGGGCTCATGGTCTCAGACACCTCTTATCTTTCCACTACAGTATACTTACTAACCCGACTCCCTCACATAAAATTTCCCAGCCTCACGCATGGGAGAAAGAAATAGGTATCACTGTCACCCCAGAGGTTTGGCACACTAGAATCAAATCAACCAAAAAGATCCTTCATTACGCCACACTCTGGGAGCTACATTATAAGATCTTGGTTCGTTGGCACATTGTCCCAACTATACTGCACACGATATACCATTCGCAATCTCCCGAGTGCTGGAGAGGATGCAAATTGCATGGCTCCCCGCTCCACATCTGGTGGTCTTGTCCAGTAATTCAGCCATTGTGGAAAAAAATATTTGCACTTCTCCAGATACCTCACCCCCCATTCACCCCTGAAGTAACTCTCTTGCACATGCAGATGCCCAACCTCACTTCTTCGGGAGAAGCACTCACAATCTATGTCCTCATGGCCACAAAATTAGTCCTAGCAAGGAACTGGAAAAAGGAGGAACCCCCGACCCTCTCCCAAGTAATCTCATGTGTACACTATATACAGAGTACTCGACAAGACCGACGCTTTCCATGAAATATGGCTCCCATGGCTTACAAAATTTCCTAACTGGTCATCAAACCTCTAGATCCCACCTCAGGCCCGCTGACCACCTTCCTCCCCCTTCCCTCATCCCCCCCCCTTTTTTATTTATTAAAATTTTTTTTTGCTTTCTTCCCTTCTCACACTTTCCACGCTCACTTACCATGAATCCTCTCGCCCTATAATCTAACAAAATTAGAGCACCAACACCATCATACTCAATACTACAGACACGGTACCTTAGCTCATACCCACAGCACATCACTTTCAGAAAAGAGACCATATCTATGCCTGTACTTGTTCTTATTCTTGTTTTTATTCACAAATGTTTGATTTGTAATATTCAAATCTGTATTGCAACCATATGTCTTTACAACCTCAATTCTGTATCTTCAGGCAATGTTGTTATATATTATATTGTCTCAATAAAAATTTTCTGTTAAAAAAAATAATAAAAAAAAAAAAAAAAGATTTTTAAACTAATTAGACCTAATCTAATCCCCCTAACAAAATAAAAAAGCCCCCCAAACTAAAAAAAAGCCCTACCCTACACTAAATTACAAATAGCCCTTAAAAGGGACTTTTGCGGGGCATTGCCCCAAATTAATCAGCTCTTTTACCTGTAAAAAAAATTACAAATCTCCCCCAACATTAAAACCCACCACCCACACAACCAACCCTACTCTAAAACCAACCCAATACAACCTTAAAAAAACTTAACACTAACCCCTTGAAGATCACCTTACCGGGAGAAGTCTTCATCCAACCGGGCCGAAGTCCTCAACAAAGCCGGCAGAAGTGGTCCTCCAGACGGGCAGAAGTGGTCCTCCAGACGGGCAGAAGTCTTCATCCAGACGGCATCTTCTATCTTCATCCACCCGGCGTGGAGCGGGTCCATCTTCAAGACATCTGACGCGGAGCATACTCTTCAATCGACGGCTAACACAGAATGAAGGTACCTTTAAGTGACGTCATCCAAGATGGCGTCCCTTCAATTCCGATTGGCGGATAGAATTCTATCAGCCAATCGGAATTAAGGTAGAAAAAATCCTATTGGCTTAATTGTAGTAATTTTATTTAGATTTATATAAATTATATTTAAAGGGACAGTCTACACCAGAAATGTTATTGTTTTAAAAGATAGATAATCCCTTTTTTACCCATTCCTTAGTTCTGCATAACCAACATAGTTATATTTATATATTTTTTACCTCTGTGATTATCTTGTATCTAAGCCTCTGCAGACTGTCCCTTTATTTAATTTCTTTTGACAGACTTGCAGTTTAGCCAATCAGTGATGGCTCCCAGGTAACTTCACGTGCACAAGCACAGTGTTATTTATATGAAAAACATGAACTAACACACTCTAGTGGTGAAAAACCTGTTAAAATGCATTCTTAAGAGGCGGCCTTCAAGGTCTAAGAAATTAGCATATGAACCTCCTAGGTTAAGCTTTCAACTAAGAATACCAAGAGAACAAAGAAAAATTGGTGATAAAGTAAATTGGAAAATTGTTTAAAATTATATGCCCTATCTGAATCATAAAAGTTTTTTTGGACTAGACTGTCCCTTTATGTTAGGGGGGTTAGGGTTAGGGTTAGACTTAGGTTTAGGGTTTAATAACTTTATTATAGTGGTGGCGACCTTGTTGGCGGCAGATTAGGGGTTAATAAATGTAGTTAGGTTGCGACGAGATTGGGGGCAGCAGATTAGGGGTTAATAAATATAATGTAGGTGTCGGCGATGTTGGGGGCAGCAGATTAGGGGTTCATAAGTATAATGTAGGTGGTGGCGGTGTCCGGAGCGGCAGATTAGGGGCTAATAATATAATGTAGGTGTCAGCGATGTCGGGGACGGCAGATTAGGGGTTAATAAGTGTAAGATTAGGGGTGTTTAGACTCGGGGTTCATGTTAGGGTGTTAGGTGTAGACATAACTTTTATTTCCCCATAGGAATCAATGGGGCTGCGTTAGGAGCTTTACGCTGCTTTTTTCAGCCGGCTCTCCCCCATTTTTGCTTTTTTTTCAGCCGGCTCTCCCCCATTGATTCCTATGGGGAAATCGTGCAAGAGCACGTTCAGCCAGCTCACCGCTAATGTAAGCAGCGCTGGTATTGAGGTGAGATGTGGAGCAAAATTTTGCTCTTCGCTCACTTTTTTGCGGATAACGCCGGGTTTCTAAAAACCTGTAATACCAGCGCTGTATGTGAGCGGTGAGCTTAAATTGCTCGTTAGCACCGCACAGCTTCTAATGCAAAACTCATAATCTAGGTGATAGATAGATAGATAGATAGATAGATAGATAGATAGATAGATAGATAGATAAAACCATGAACACAGCAGGGAAGTTATTATACAAATGGCATACTCCTCCAATGTACCCCAATATTGGAACAGACAAATGTTATTGTGGAATCACGCAGGACAGACAAATGTCACCGATCACCCACTGAACGCAGACACAAGACCCCATAGGAGTGAAAAATAAAAACAAAAAGCTAAATTAATTAAAATTACATATTCAAAAATATGCTGCTCTACATATAACCATGTGAGTGAATTATATTAAAAACAACACATCACAGGCAAACAAATAGATCCATGACAGAGAAAAAGAATCATCAGACAAATACAAAACAATGGCCATAGTATGAACTCATCAAAATATAATAACATAGTAACATGGTAATAACTAATTACAAAATGTCCCAGGAGGGTCAGAGAAAGAAAGAAAAGAAAAGAAAAAAAAAGGCTTGTGAACTCTCAGAGAAAGGGAGAAAATGAACTCTCAGAAAACCATCAGGGGAGTAAGGGAGTCTTCCCTACTATCAGCAATCAATGTGGTCAGCCCTAGGATCACAAGGGGGTGCCCCCTTTTGTTCAATATACCCAGAATGGATTATGGATCCTCATTACTCCACCCCTAGGAATCATTCAAGTGGGTGCTATAGGTAGCACTGCCAGCCAGTGTGTACATTAAGTCCCCTTGGGCTCAAGGTTCCAAGTTTATAGATCCATCTAGACTCCTTCTGTAGTAGGAGCTTCACTCTGTTGCCACCTCTTCTCAGGATTGGTTTATGATCTATGATTCTGAATCTAAGATCATTCACCAAATGTTGCCCTCTAGAAAGTGGTGGGCTACAGGTTGAACTGACTTCCCTTTAAGAATAGCTGCACGTATGCTGGACCGATGGTTGGCCATTCTTGTCCTGACATCATCTACAGTTTTCCCTGTATAGAACTTCCCACATGGGCAATTAAGTAGATAAAGTACATACTTTGTGGTACATGTAAGGAAGAATCTGATGTCATACTTTTTCTTGTTAGTATATAAAAAATAAGTATACAGCGCTTGGATTTAAAACACTTACCTAGCTTAAAATTAACCTCTTCCAGGTTAAAATAAAATTGAAAACGAAGTATGTGTATAAGGAGGTGCTAAAAAGCTCTAAGTGTTAAAAACTATGAGGCTAGAATGCTGACTAATATTTTTATTGTAGGGGTCTAATTACCTATAATAAAGATGTAGAATGCAATAATACATTGTGTATATTTAAAAACTAGTTTAAAATACAGGTAAGAGACAAAATACACTATCAAACCAAATAGTGCAAGTAATGCTATGCACTTTCTTAAATGTGGATAAATGTGGATCCAAGCGGAAACACCGACGCCTAGATTTAGAGTTTTGTGGCCAAAGGGGTGCATTAGCTACGCGTGCTTTTTTCTGGCCGCACCTTTTAAATACTGCTGGTATTTAGAGTTCACAGAAGGGCTGCGTTAGGCTCCAAA
Source organism: Bombina bombina (assembly GCF_027579735.1). Taxonomy (NCBI): domain Eukaryota; kingdom Metazoa; phylum Chordata; class Amphibia; order Anura; family Bombinatoridae; genus Bombina; species Bombina bombina. The sequence goes on along the minus strand of NC_069504.1, from coordinate 264,509,635 downwards.
AAAGGAGCGTATAGCATATTTACCGCAACTGCAACTCTCAATACCAGCGTTGCTTACGGACGCGGCCAGCTTCAAAAACGTGCTCGTGCACGATTCCCCCATAGGAAACAATGGGACAGTTTGAGCTGAAAAAAACCTAACACCTGCAAAAAAGCAGCGTTCAGCTCCTAACGCAGCCCCATTGTTTCCTATAGGGAAACACTTCCTAAGTCTGCACCTAACACCCTAACATGTACCCCGAGTCTAAACACCCCTAACCTTACACTTATTAACCCCTATTCTGTCGCCGCCGCTATCGCTGACCCCTGCATTTTATTATTAACCCCTAATCTGCCGCTCCGTACACCGCCGCCACCTACATTATACCTATGTACCCTTAATCTGCTGCCCCTAACACCGCCAATCCCTATCATATATTTATTAACCCCTAATCTGCCCCCCCAACGTCGCCGCTACCTTACCTACACTTATTAACCCCTAATCTGCCGACCGGACCTCGCTGCCACTATAATAAATGTATTAACCCCTAAACTGCCTCACTCCTGCCTCGCAAACCCTATCGCTGACCCCTGCATTTTATTATTAACCCCTAATCTGCCCCCCACAACTTCGCCGCCAGCTACCTACAATAATTAACCCCTAATCTGCCGAGCGGACCTCACCGCTACTATAATAAAGTTATTAACCCCTAATCCGCCTCACTCCCGCCTCAATAACCCTATAAGAAATAGTATTAACCCCTAATCTGCCCTCCTTAACATCGCCGACACCTAATTTCAATTATTAACCCCTAATCTGCCGACCGGATCTCGCCGCTACTCTAATAAATGGATTAACCCCTAAAGCTAAGTCTAACCCTAACACTAACACCCCCCTAAGTTAAATATAATTTAAATCTAACGAAATAAATTAACTCTTATTAAATAAATTAATCCTATTTAAAGCTAAATACTTACCTGTAAAATAAACCCTAATATAGCTACAATATAAATTATAATTATATTGTAGCTATTTTAGGATTAATATTTATTTTACAGGCAACTTTGTATTTATTTTAACCAGGTACAATAGCTATTAAATAGTTAAGAACTATTTAATAGCTAAAATAGTTAAAATAATTACAAAATTACCTGTAAAATAAATCCTAACCTAAGTTACAATTAAACCTAACACTACACTATCAATAAATTAATTAAATTCAATACCTACAAATAACTACAATGAAATAAACTAACTAAAGTACAAAAAATAAAAAAGAACTAAGTTACAAAAAATAAAAAAATATTTACAAACATTAGAAAAATATTACAACAATTTTAAACTAATTACACCTACTCTAAGCCCCCTAATAAAATAACAAAGACCCCCAAAATAAAAAAATGCCCTACCCTATTCTAAAATTAAAATAGAAAAGCTCTTTTACCTTACCAGCCCTGAAAAGGGCCCTTTGCGGGGCATGCCCCAAAGAATTCAGCTCTTTTGCCTGTAAAAAAAAAAACATACAATACCCCCCCCCAACATTACAACCCACCACCCACATACCCCTAATCTAACCCAAACCCCCCTTAAATAAACCTAACACTAAGCCCCTGAAGATCTCCCTACCTTGTCTTCACCACGCCGGGTTCACCGATCGATCCAGAAGAGCTCCTCCGATGTCTTGATCCAAGCCCAAGCGGGGGGCTGAAGATGTCCATGATCTGACTGAAGTCTTCATCCAAGCGGGAGCTGAAGAGGTCCATGATCGGGCTGAAGTCTTCATCCAAGCGGGAGCTGAAGAGGTCCATGATTGGGCTGAAGTCTTCTATCAAGCGGCATCTTCAATCTTCTTTCTTCCGGATCCATGTTCATCCCGCCGACGCGGAACATCCATCTTCACCGACGACTTCCCGACGAATGACGGTTCCTTTAAGGGACGTCATCCAAGATGGCGTCCCTCGAATTCCGATTGGCTGATAGGATTCTATCAGCCAATCGGAATTAAGGTAAGAAAATTCTGATTGGCTGATGGAATCAGCCAATCAGAATCAAGTTCAATCCGATTGGGTGATCCGATCAGCCAATCAGATTGAGCTCGCATTCTATTTGCTGATCGGAACAGATGATGGATGTTCCGTGTCGGCGGGATGAACATGGATCCGGAAGAAAGAAGATTGAAGATGCCGCTTGATAGAAGACTTCAGCCCGATCATGGACCTCTTCAGCTCCCGCTTGGATGAAGACTTCAGCCCGATCATGGACCTCTTCAGCTCCCGCTTGGATGAAGACTTCAGTCGGATCATGGACATCTTCAGCCCCCCGCTTGGGCTTGGATCAAGACATCGGAGGAGCTCTTCTGGATAGATCAGTGAACCCGACGTGGTGAAGACAAGGTAGGGAGATCTTCAGGGGCTTAGTGTTAGGTTTATTTAAGGGGGGTTTGGGTTAGATTAGGGGTATGTGGGTGGTGGGTTGTAATGTTGGGGGGGGGGTATTGTATGTTTTTTTTACAGGCAAAAGAGCTGAATTCTTTGGGGCAAACCCCGCAAAGGGCCCTTTTCAGGGCTGGTAAGGTAAAAGAGCTTTTCTATTTTAATTTTAGAATAGGGTAGGGCATTTTTTTATTTTGGGGGTCTTTGTTATTTTATTAGGGGGCTTAGAGTAGGTGTAATTAGTTTAAAATTGTTGTAATATTTTTCTAATGTTTGTAAATATTTTTTTATTTTTTGTAACTTAGTTCTTTTTTATTTTTTGTACTTTAGTTAGTTTATTTCATTGTATGTAGCGTCTTTTTCAAGAGCAGTAAAAACAAGTAAAAAGGTTTGCATTTTTACTTGTTTTTACTGCTCTTGAAAAAGAAGCTTGAGCGTTGAAACGCGTAGAGCTAAAATAAATATTTTTTATCTCTTATATTGGGAATCATTCTTTCCTGTGACGAGCCGGACTTAATATATTGGATAAGTAAGTTACTACATGATTTATAACATAAGTTATTACCTTACTGCTGATGGGGTTTTTAATCCATTTCCAGCCCAGCTGATAACACCTTTGAAAATTACCTTTTGATCTTTTGGAGAGAGACACACCTTAGAAGCTGAACTCACATTACTAAAGGAGTGAGTATACTGCACATTATTTTGTCCAATTTAACTTGCACATCAAGTCCATTTATATCTATCATTAGAAATTAACTACACACCAAGACCAGCGCCATCCATTTCGTTTTGCCTATTGTCTGTACAGTCCCTGGGGAGAGACTGAAGGAAGGCAGCGGTCATCTGTATATTATTCTAACAAGGAGAGTATTGTTTTTTAGCACATTGTGTTGAGCATATTTGTTTTGTTAACATCTGATCTGTTTGCCACACACATATTTTTTTACATTTGTGAACACCTTTACACCTGAGAGTCAACTGATAACCAAAGCAGTAAAAGAAGAATGGAAGTTAATAGAGGCTGATCCTACACTACCATTCAACGGATGGGTAGCCCCAAGAATTGGATTCAGACCCAGCCGGAGTTTGAAAGATTCTCTGATGAGAGCAGACAATAACTCTGAACCAGTCCAACAGACTTGGATGAAAACAAAGAAGAAGGGGTGCTTTCGGTGTACCAGCTGCATGACCTGTAATGGCATGCTGATCGGTTCGTACTTCCATCATCCTGACAAGAAGAAAAAGTATGACATCAGATTCTTCCTTACATGTACCACAAAGTATGTAATTTATCTACTTAATTGCCCATGTGGGAAGTTCTATACAGGGAAAACTGTAGATGATGTCAGGACAAGAATGGCCAACCATTGGTCCAGCATACGTGCAGCTATTCTTAAAGGGAAGTCAGTTCAACCTGTAGCCCACCACTTTCTAGAGGGCAACATTTGGTGAATGATCTTGGATTCAGAATCATAGATAATGTACCAATCCTGAGAAGAGGTGGCAACAGAGCAAAGCTCCTACTACAGAAGGACTCTAGATGGATCTATGAACTTGGAACCTTGAGCCCAAGGGGACTTAATGTACACACTGGCTGGCAGTGCTACCTATAGCACCCACTTGAATGATTCCTAGGGGTGGAGTAATGAGGATCCATAATCCATTCTGGGTGTATTGACCCAAGGGGGCGCCCTCCTTGTGATCCAAGGGCCAACCACATTGATTGCTGATAGTAGGGAAGACTCCCTTACTCCCCTGATGGTTTTCGGAGAGTTCATGTTCCCCCCCTTTCTCTGAGAGTTCACAAGCCTTTTTTTTCTTTTCTTTTCTTTTTTTTCTTTCTCTGACCCTCCTGGGACATTTTGTAAATAGTTATTACAATGTTACTATGTTATTATATTTTGATGGGTTAATACTATGGCCATTGTTTTGTATTTGTCTGATGATTCTTTTTCTCTGTCATGGACCTATTTGTCTTCCCGTGATGGGTTGTTTTTAATATAATTCACTCACATGGTTATATGTAGAGTAGCGTATTTTTGAATATGTAATTTTAATTAATTTAGTTTTTGTTTTTATTTTTCATTCCTATGGGGTCTTGTGTCTGCGTTCACTGGGTGATTGGTGACCTTTGTCTGTCCTGTGTGATTCCACCATAACATTTGTCTATTACAATTTTGGGTTACATTGGAGGATTATGCCATTTGTATAATAACTTCCCTGCTGTTTTCATGGTTTTATATATCTATCGGCTAGATTATGAGTTTTGTGGTATGAGTGAAAAAGCAGCGTTAAGGCTCATAACGCTGCTTTTTCACTACTGTTGCTATTACGAGTCTTGCAGGTTTAGGGGCACTGCACACTTTTTTGGCCTTAACTTAAATTAACATACGCAATTTGCGTGAAGTCTTTTTTCATTGGGACTTCCATAGCGCCGATATTACAAGCTTTTTCTGGGAGGCCAAAAAGTGAGCGGGACAGCCTATCCCGCAAGATTCGTAACGCGATCTAAAGTCAGTAGTTATGAGTTTTACGCTACAAAGCTGTAGCATAAAAATCATAACTAAAGTGTTAAAAAGTACACTAACACCCATAAACTACCTATTAACCCCTAAACCGAGGCACTCCCCCATCGCAAACACTAAAATACAATTATTAACCCCTAATCTGCCACTCCCGACATCGCTGCCACTATAATAAACATATTAACCCCTAAACAGCCACACTCCCGCATTGCAAACACTAGTTAAATATTATTAACTCCTAATCTGCCGTCCCTAACATTGCCGCCACCTACCTACATTTATTAACCCATAATCTGCCGCCCCCAAAGTCGTAGCCACTATACTAAAGTTTTTAACCCCTAAACCTAAGTCTAACCTTAACCCTAACACCCCCTAACTTAAAAATAATTAAAATGAATCTAAATAAAAATTACAGGTGGCCCTCGTTTTACAACGGTTCAATTTACACCGTTTCAGAATAACAACCTTTTTTCCCAGTCATGTGACTGCTATTGAAAAACATTGTGAAGCAGTGCATTTATTAAAATAGCCAGTAGGTGGAGCTGTCCGCTTGTGTTGCAGCAAAGTCAAGCAAGCTGAAATTAATCAGTTTAACCAGACCTGAGCTATTGAGCAGATTTAAAAGAAACAAGATCTTCCTGTCTATAAATCAGTCCAGATTGGAATGCATATAAAGAACTGTTTGCAGAAAAATGCAAGCGAAGTCTGTGTTGTGTGATTATTTTATTAGGTTTATAATGCCGTTTAGCAAATGTTTTTGTTCATGTAACTTACTTTAATTATATATTCTGTGTTGTGTGATTTTTTTATTAGGTTTATAATGCTGTTTAGCATTTAAAGTCTTCATTTCAAAGCTTTAAAAATAATGTATTAGGTGTTACTTATGACAATGTTGAGAGGGGCCTGGAACCTAACTCCCTCACTTCCCATTGACTTACATTATAAACTGGGTTTCAATTTACAACGGTTTCAGTTTACAACCATTCCTTCTGGAACCTAACCCCAGCGTAAACTGAGGGCTACCTGTACTATCATTACCTAAATTATTCCTAAAACTAAATACTTACCTATAAAATAAAACCTAAGCTAGCTACAATATAACTAATAGTTACATTGCAGCTAGCTTAGGGTTTATTTTTATTTCACAGGCAAGTTTGTATTTAGTAGAATAGTTACTAAATAGTTATTAACTATTTACTAAATACCTAGCTAAAATAAATACAAATTTACCTGTAAAATAAAACCTAACCTGAGTTACACTAACACCTAACCTTACACTACAATTAAATAAATTACCTAAATTAAATACAATTACCTAAATTACAAAAAAAGCAAAACACTAAATTACACAAAATAAAAAAGAAATTATCAGATATTTAAACTAATTACACCAAATCTAATAGCCCTATCAAGATAAAAAAGCCCCCCAAAATAAAAAAAACCCTAGCCTAAACTAAACTTCCAATAGCCCTTAAAGAAATCAGCTCTTTTACCTGTAAAAAAAAATACAAACACCCCCCCCCAACAGTAAAACCCACCACCCACACAACCAACCCCCCAAATAAAATCCTAACTAAAAAAACCTACACTCCCCATTGCCCTGAAAAGGGAATTTGGATGGGTATTTCCCTTAAAAGTTCCAATCAGCCAATAGAATGTGAGCTCAATCAGCCAATAGTATTTTTTCACCTTTAATTCTGATTAGCTGATAGAATTCTATCAGCCAATCGGAATTCAAGGGACACCATCTTGGATGACGTCACTTAAAGGAACATTCATTCAGGAAGAAGACTTCAATTGAAGAGGATGCTCCGCGCAGGATGTCTTGAAGATGGACTCGCTCCGCGCCGGATGGATAAAGATAGAAGATGCCGTCTGGATGAAAACTTCTGCCCATCTGGAGGACCACTTCTGCCGGCTTGGATGAAGACTTCTCCCGGCTTCGTTGAGGACTTCTTGCCGCTTTGCTGAGGACTTCTCCCGGCTTTGTTGAGGATGGATGTCCGGTCTTCAAAACTGTAAGTGGATCTTCGGGGGTTAGTGTTAGGTTTTTTTAAGGGTTTATTGGGTGGGTTTTAGTTTTAGTTTAGGGTTTGGGCAATTGAAAAAGAGCTAAATGCCCTTTTAAGGGCAATGCCCATCCAAATGCCCTTTTCAGGGCAATGGGGAGCTTAGGTTTTTTTAGTTAGGATTTTATTTGGGGGTTGGTTGTGTGGGTGGTGGGTTTTACTGTTGGGGGGGTGTTTGTATTTTTTTTTACAGGCAAAAGAGCAGATTTCTTTGGGGCAATGCCCCGCAAAAGGCCCTTTACAGGTTTGTATTTATTTTAGCTAGGTAGTTAGTAAATAGTTAATAACTATTTAGTAACTATTCTACCTAGTTAAAATAAATACAAACTTGCCTGTGAAATAAAAATAAACCCTAAGCTAGCTACAATGTAACTATTAGTTATATTGTAGCCATCTTAGGTTTTATTTTATAGGTAAGTATTTAGTTTTAAATAAGAATTATTTAGTTAATGATAGTAATTTTTATTTAGATTTATTTTAATTATATTTAAGTTAGGGGGTGTTAGGGTTAGACTTAGGTTTAGGGGTTAATAACTTTAGTATAGTGGCGGCGACGTTGGGGGCGGTAGATTATGGGTTAATAAATGTAGGTAGGTGGCGGCGATGTTAGGGACGGCAGATTAGGGGTTAATAATATTTAACTAGTGTTTGTGATGCGGGAGTGCAGCGGTTTAAGGGTTAATGTGTTTATTATAGTGGCAGCGATGTCCGGAGCGGCAGATTAGGGGTTAAGCAGCGCTGGTATTGGAGTGCAGTATGGAGCACAATTTTGCTCTACGCTCACTTCTTGCTGATAACGCCGGGTTTTTGAAAACCTGTAATACCAGCGCTGTAGGGAAGTTAGCGGTGACAATAACATGCAAGTTAATACTGCACCCCTCATACCGCAAAACTCGTAATCTAGCCGTTTGTTTCTTATTTTTTCATGTTTTTTCATTTGACAGGCTTTTTAGGTATGGAGTTTGGGATGAGTAAGGGTGTCCTACTACTCACGACAGCGGTGTTTGGTTGTCGGTTAATCTATACAATTTTGACCCAACTCTATGGGTCTCTTAATATGTGTATATTTTTTACTACACGTTTGTTTGGGCTAGATATGATTTTAGGGTTATTTTACAGTTTTTTTGCTCTAGTATTATCTTCCACAATAAGGGTACTACATTTGTGACTGTAGATAGACTTACACACATTGGACTTAATATTAGAAGTTTGTCTGGATGGATAATATCTAAGGGTTGTCTAATTGTAAAAACAGCATTTTTTGTTATCGTGTGATGGATACATTAGTGCTTCACGGGTTTATAGGACAGCGTTTTACCTTGGACACTACTTTTCTGAACAGAGGGGATTTTAGAAGGATTTGATGGATTTTCGGTGTATATATTGATCGGCAGACGCCGTTTCTGACAGGTACCAGCTGACAAGGGAGGTATTGGCTCACTGGGGGGAGGGTGCTGACTGAGACTGAGACGGATCATGTCTCTGCCTCCTTTATCCCTCAGGGCCATTTGGTTGGTATAGACATGGGTGTGAGTGACAATTGCATCCTCCCGCCTGCCTCCTATGCAGAGAACTGACATAGAATATTGCTTATTTTGGGTTTGTGTGGACTAGTGATGATAGGAATAGATCTCTCCGTGTGAGGATTTTCTTTTTCTAAGGCACTGATTGCAGGCAAGTGAATTGTCATTACAGACAGGGGTGGTGCTTTGTCTCGTTGTAAAGGGGTTGTATTGACCGGCTTTGGGGCATATGATCTTTATGGACACGCTCAGACTTCTTGTTGATTGGCTTAGAGATAGCACAGCCTTTTTTGTTTTTGTTTATGTTTTTTCTTAATCCTGGTTACGATACGTCCTTGTAGTTCTTACGCAATTCAGACGGTGCCGATAACCCTATTGAATGTTTAGACATAGGACCTACACTTATAGTGAGTGTATTTGTATTGTATTATGAACATTGTTTATTTACATATTAATTCACAGTAATGTCACATTGTTTGCTGGTTATCCAATGAGGGATTGGGTTTGGGGGGGGGGTTGTATGGACTACAGGATTGGCTGCACCTTTGGTGGAGAGTTATAGGGGCCTTTAAAAGGCTGATTTTGTGCGCTATTTGTTTGACAGAGGAAGGGACTGTGTTTGGTCCCGAAACGTCACATGGAATAAAAAGTTTTTTGTTGACACAGATATCTTAAGACCAGTGAGTGCTTATTACCATGAACTATAGATATACAGTATGTATATATCTATACCTATATATAATCATATAGATATATAGGTATAAATATATTTTTGTTTAAGAAAACATCATATATATTAAGAAATATGTATTTATGAATAAGTAGAACATATTCTGTTACGTAAATAACACTGGAATATGAAATATTTATATTTTCATGCCTAGTTAGCAATTTTAAGAAAATGTGATGGTATTTGCGTGAGAGTGGGGTGTTTTTTCACTTTTTTTCTCTATTGACTTCTATGAGGGAATACGTGAAAGCGCAGGCGATATTCTAAGTTTGGATTTTTTGCGCTAGTCGGGTTACCGCTAGAGCAAAAACAGTTTAATTTCAACTTGTAATACCAGTGCAACCCGACTAGCGCAAAAAGCTTAATTCTAGCAGAGTTATCGCTATAGCGGAAACGCAAAATATCGCTCCACTTATAATCCAGCCCTTAGTTTTTAGCCTGCCTTTAAGTACAAAGGTTTTTCAGCTCCTTTTAGAAGGAAAATTGGGATCTAGCCCAATTGCTTTTGAATCTAAGAACTTTTTAGCAATGATTTTAGCCAGCATTCTCCATAAGTAAAGGTTTCATTATATGCCAAGTTAACATGATCTAAAAAGTGTTACCTAAAACCCATGGAAATATGAAATAGTTTTAAATGATCACGAACCAGCAATAGCATATAACGAGATGTGGCCATGGAAACACTACAATATCAGAACTAGAACATTAATAGTAATACAAGTTAAAGGTTATTTATAACAATATGTGACAATTGAAAGATGAATAAAATAAATTATTGTGACAGGTTACATTGTTTATTGGTAATGGTGAAGGTACGTTATTGAGAGGGTAAAATATATAGATATATCTGACTTTGAAAACAAAACAGGAATATCTGAGTTATGCATAAGATAAAATGATAAAATCTTTTTAGGTTAGTTGCACAAGTAACAAAACCAGTATTTTGAAAATGTATGCGTGCAGGTTTCACCAATAAAGTTCACATGAAATATAAAAGCCAAAACTAATAATTACAGCTAAACACTTGGGGGCTGAATTATCAAGCTCCGAATAGAGGCTCTAAAGACCGCTTGTCATGATCCTGTCTAAGACTGTGCCTTTAATTCAGGATCTCCTCCCTTGTCTGATATCTATTTAAGACACACCTTCTCCTCACTGCATTGCTTGATTATTGCAGTCTGAAGATTGTTTGATTCATCCCTCTTCAAGGATTCAACAAGCCAAGTATCAGTTAAAGCATAACTCCTTTTTGAAATTTCAAGTCTTATTATTGATAATATTGTTCTTTTACTTAACATCACCACAACTTCTTGTTATTTTGAATATAATCATTTCTAACCTCTCAAGCATTTTCTACCATTTCAGTTTATTCAAACACAGATCTGTCTACTACGAGGCGGGACTTCGCCTCAAGCGTGTATCCCCTGTGACGTCACACGCCGCAGCACAAGCTGTGCTGTCGGCGCGTCTCTCACCCCACACACGCTGAATACTCAGCTCAGAGCCACACGCATAAACAAACAGTCGTGCCGACTTAAACCAAAAAACCCTAAAGATTTAAGGTATGTACATATCATTTAAAAGTTAAGCAGCTATTTTATGAGATCTCCAACGTTTTCCAATAAGTGCTATCCTCTCCACCTCGTAACTAAAGAGACTGTAAAACAACTATTGCCGGTCAATACGAATGTGCATACATTAAACTCCAATTTGTTGACAAAACATTCACATTACTTCATACTCATATTTTATACAATTCTTTGTGGCATATACAAATGTTTTATTTCAATAAGACAGAACAGAGAGTACCATAGTAACCAGTCATTTTGTCAAGTTATTATTTAATTTGAGTCTCCCTGACTGACAGAATTTCAGTTCAGAGAAATATACTAATATCACTTATCCTACAGAAATCTTGTTATCATTCAGGTTCCCTTTTACCAAGTCATGATATAAGGGAGAAAATGAAAACAAACACTCAGATTAATGGTGAAAATAAACTTTATTTTAATAAAAATAAAAGTATTCATCACAGAATAATCAAGCCAATAAAAAGAATAAAAATTACACTCAATTTCAGGTTAATCATGGATCTTCTAGAAATGTCCACACACATATCTTCACTGAATCAAAAGGTGGATATACTAGCCCAAGGATTATCTGAAATAAAGAATGAGAACAGTAATTTGAAAAGGATTCTTAATGAATTTATGTCCCAAAAAACCACTGACCTACCTGAACCACATGTTAATCCCCCCATACCATTTAGTGGTGATCGCACAAAATTTCGCGAATATAAAAATGCATGTTTGTTGCTCTTTTCATTAAAGCCCAGAACATACCGAACCGAAAAAATAAAAGTATACACTGCTATATCTTATCTCTCAGGCGAACCTCGTGCATGGGCTGATAGGTTCATTGAAAGTGAAGATCCTTTACTTAACTCACTAGATAATTTTTTCCTTACAATGGCAGTTTTATATGATGACATAAATAAACAACAGACTGCAGAACAAAAGTTGAGATCCCTGAAACAAGGGAAAAGGGCAGTGGAGGATTATATAGCTGATTTTCAGCTATGGGCCACTGACTCACAGTGGAACTCAGTAAGCTTAAAAAATCAATTCCGAATAGGCCTTTCGGAACACCTGAAAGATGAACTTTCAAGGGTAGAGTTTCCTGAAACATTAGAAGCCCTCATAAAACTGAGTATATCCATAGATAGGAGATACCGAGAAAGAAAGTCTGAGAGATATCAACTAGAAGGAACACATAAGAAGCCTTATCAATCCTATTCTGAGAAAGCCATAACCACTCCTGTTCCAATGGAGATTGGAGCTATACGTGGACCTTTATCTCAGGATGAGAAACAAAGAAGAAGACTAGCCAATTTGTGTCTATATTGTGCTAACAAAGAACATGAAGTCATTAATTGCCCTCTCCTTCTACGCCAAAAGAAGGGTAAGTTACTTAAAGTTTGTCTCTCTAAAGAACAAAGTAAAACATGTCTCCTTGAAATAAATTTGTCATTACAGTGGGATCTTCAACAAGTGCAGATCGAGGCAATCGTTGATTCAGGAGCTGATGGTTTATTTATAGATGAATCAGTTGTACAATTAAATAAAATACCAATCATGCAGAAAAAATCTCCTGTTTTTGTAAGGGTTATAGATGGCACACAAATACTAAAGGGCCCAATCACCCATCAGACAATACCACTCATGACAATCACATCTGACGGTCATAAGGAATTCTTAACTTATGATATTATTCCTAGATCCATACATCCAATAATTCTAGGATACCCTTGGTTACAGAAACATAACCCATCAATTGACTGGTCACATAATCACATCACTTTTACATCACAATTTTGTCTAGACACCTGTTATCCATATTTGACAATAGGACATTTGACATCAACTCTATCCAAAGATTACATAGAGTTCAGTGATGTATTTAATTTAAAACATGCTGAAACACTTCCACCACATAGGCATTTCGACTGCCCGATAGACACTAAACCAGGCATAGAAATACCTTCAGGAAGAATTTTCCCTCTTTCACAGAAAGAACTAAAACATCTGAGGGAATATTTAGATGAAAATCTTAAAAAAGGTTTTATTACTCCCTCATCTTCACCAATTGCTTCAGCAATATTCTTTGTGACAAACAAAGATGGGACACTAAGACCGATCATAGATTATCGAGCACTAAATGCTGTCACCATTAAGAACCGTTATCCATTACCACTCATCCCAGAAATAATTGAACGCCTTCACGGAGCTACCATCTTCACGAAGTTAGATCTAAAAGGCGCATACAATTTAATTCGTATGAAGGCTGGTGATGAGTGGAAGACAGCATTTAAAACTAGATACGGTTTATTCCAATATAATGTAATGCCATTCGGCCTTACGAATGCCCCAGCTACATTCCAATTCTTTATCAATGAAATATTTAAAGAATTGATGGATGTATGTGTCATCGTGTATCTGGATGATATTCTCATATATTCGAAAAATTTATCAGATCACAAAAAACATGTCAGATGGGTTTTATCAACCCTAAGAGACCACCATTTGTACGCTAAGATGGAGAAATGTCAATTTCACAAAGATACCATCAAATTTTTAGGGTATATCATATCACCCAAAGGTATACAAATGGATCCAGAAAAATTAACAGCTATAGCTAACTGGCCAAAACCTTCATCAATGAAATCACTACAGAGGTTCCTCGGATTCACAAACTTTTATAGAAAGTTTATCAAAAATTTTTCAACTATCGTTCAACCTTTAACTCAATTAACTGGGAAACAAAAATATATATGGGATTCAAAGACAGATGAAGCATTTCAACAGCTAAAGAAAGAATTTACTACTGCACCAGTTCTGAGGTTACCAGATCCTGAACTTCCTTACACATTGGAGGTTGACGCATCAAATGTTGGAATTGGTGCAATATTATCACAATCAAGTCCTACAGAATCATTTCTTCATCCAGTAGCTTTCTTTTCTCGTCGACTAACACCTGCAGAAAGAAACTATACAGTTGGAGATAAGGAGTTATTGGCAATGAAGTCAGCAATGGAACATTGGAGACACCTACTCGAAGGAACCACACAACCATTTCAGGTATTTACTGATCACAAGAATCTCCAATATCTCAAAAAGAATAAAACATTATCCTCACGACAAGTTAGATGGGCTCTTTTTCTCGATCGATTCAACTTTACCCTAACACATATACCAGGAACTAAGAACACAAAAGCTGATGCCATTTCCAGGTCATTTGAGTTAACTGAAGAATCTGAAAATATGACTCAGATAATTCCTTCCACGAAAATAATCGGTGCCACAAACTTGGTAACATCTGACTTGTATCAAGCACAAATTTCTGATTCAGAAATACCTTCTATATGTTCACCTGACTCTGAGTCAGGACTCTACTTGTACAAAGAAAAAATTTACGTACCAAACTGTTTGAGAGAACAGATCATCCAACAACACCATAATACTCCATTAGCAGGTCATCCAGGAATTGAAAAGACATATGAGTTACTCAAAAGGACTTATTGGTGGCCACGAATGAAATTGGCAGTACAAGATTATATACTTAATTGCCAAATTTGTGCAACCAAAAAGAAGGAGCACCACAAACCATACGGATTATTATGCCCACTACCAGTACCACAAAGACCTTGGGATGTTTTCATTGTGGATCTACCATTATCACATGCTCATACCACTATAATGGTAGTAGTGGATCATCTAACAAGGTTAGCTCATTTTATTCCCTTGAAAAAGGTACCAACTGCCATGACTACAGCAACAGTATTTAATGACCACATTGTCAAGCTTCATGGTTTACCAGCATCAATTGTATCAGATCGAGGTAGTCAATTTACCTCTAAATTTTGGAGATATTTATGTCAAACTTTACATATCACACTGAAGTTCACAACAGCTTTTCACCCGCAATCGAACGGACTCACGGAACGTTTGAATCAGACTCTGGAACAATATCTCAGATGTTTCATATCAACACAGCAGACAGATTGGTACACTCTGTTGCCAACCGCTGAGTTTGCTTATAACAACTCTGTTAATTCCTCTACTAAGGTAACTCCATTTTTTGCCTCATACGGTTTTCATCCTAGATCTTACCCCAACACTTTATCATCTGACCAATCACCCTCTGTCTCTTCTTACACAGAAAGTCTAAAACATGTCTTGGTATCACTACAAAATCATTTGAATGAGGCAAAGAGGTCTCAGAAAATTTATTATGATAAAAAGAGAACTCCAGCACCTAAGTATCACCTTCATGATCTGGTTTGGTTATCCACAAAAAACATTAAACTTCCGGTACCCTCCAAAAAATTGGCTGATCAATTTATTGGTCCCTTCCCTGTTGTCAAAATCATTAATGACAATGCAGTGACCCTGAAGCTACCACCGGATTTGCACATCCATCCCTCCTTTCATGTTTCCCTTCTCAAACCCTACAGGGGGACAGCGACTCCACAGCCTTTTGTCTACAGACCAGCGTTACCCGATCCTCTGGACTATGAGGTGGATAGAATATTGGATTCCAGACGTCGTAGAGGAACATTGGAATACCTGGTTCACTGGAAGGGTTATGATGATAGCGAGGATTCTTGGGTTCTGCTTCGGGATCTGTCTGCACCAGATCTGTTGGCGGATTTTCACTCGTCTTTTCCTCTGAAACCTGGACCCCGATCTCATGGGGAGGGTTCTTGACGGGGGGGATCTGTCATGATCCTGTCTAAGACTGTGCCTTTAATTCAGGATCTCCTCCCTTGTCTGATATCTATTTAAGACACACCTTCTCCTCACTGCATTGCTTGATTATTGCAGTCTGAAGATTGTTTGATTCATCCCTCTTCAAGGATTCAACAAGCCAAGTATCAGTTAAAGCATAACTCCTTTTTGAAATTTCAAGTCTTATTATTGATAATATTGTTCTTTTACTTAACATCACCACAACTTCTTGTTATTTTGAATATAATGATTTCTAACCTCTCAAGCATTTTCTACCATTTTAGTTTATTCAAACACAGATCTGTCTACTACGAGGCGGGACTTCGCCTCAAGCGTGTATCCCCTGTGACGTCACACGCCGCAGCACAAGCTGTGCTGTCGGCGCGTCTCTCACCCCACACACGCTGAATACTCAGCTCAGAGCCACACGCATAAACAAACAGTCGTGCCGACTTAAACCAAAAAACCCTAAAGATTTAAGGTATGTACATATCATTTAAAAGTTAAGCAGCTATTTTATGAGATCTCCAACGTTTTCCAATAAGTGCTATCCTCTCCACCTCGTAACTAAAGAGACTGTAAAACAACTATTGCCGGTCAATACGAATGTGCATACATTAAACTCCAATTTGTTGACAAAACATTCACATTACTTCATACTCATATTTTATACAATTCTTTGTGGCATATACAAATGTTTTATTTCAATAAGACAGAACAGAGAGTACCATAGTAACCAGTCATTTTGTCAAGTTATTATTTAATTTGAGTCTCCCTGACTGACAAAATTTCAGTTCAGAGAAATATACTAATATCACTTATCCTACAGAAATCTTGTTATCATTCAGGTTCCCTTTTACCAAGTCATGATATAAGGGAGAAAATGAAAACAAACACTCAGATTAATGGTGAAAATAAACTTTATTTTAATAAAAATAAAAGTATTCATCACACCGCTGCTCCATAACTTGTCCGCCTGCTCTGAGGCTGCGGATATCAATCCGCCCGATCCTATACAATCGGGCTGATTGACACCCCTTGCTAGCGGCCGCAAATCTGCAGGGGGCAGCATTGCACAAGCAGCTCACCAGAACTGCTTGTGCAATGATAAATGCCGACAGCGTATCCTGTCAGCATTTATCAATGTGCAGCGGACAGGATACGTTACATCGTATCATGTCTGCTCGCACATTAATACATGTCGCTCTTCATCTGCTGCACCTCTCTGCCAATCTCTTTACTGGCTTCCTCTTGCCTCCAGGATTAAACACAAAATCCTCACTCTGACATACAAAGCCCTCAACTGCACTGCTCCCCCTATATCTCAGACCTTGTCTCCAGATTCTCTGCCTCCCGTCCCCTTTGCTCTGCTCACAATCTCCTCCTCTACTCCTCTCTTGTTACTTCCTCACATTTACAGTACTTCTCCAGACTGGCTCCCATCTTGTGGAACTCCCTGCCTCGCTCCACAAGACTATCCCCTAGTTTTAACAGCTTCAAGCGCTCCCTAAAGACTCTACTATTCAGGGATGCATACAACCTACACTAACCTTTCTTAACTCCATTGCTTTCCCCTTGAACCCCTTAGAATGTAAGCCTATGAGCCCAGCAGTTTGTAAATCGCCTTCATAAGAGCCGACTACAACAGCGCAACTCTCGGCAGGGCCCTCTACCCATCTGGGGGTCGATCCGATAAAAATCGTCGCCCGCAAAAGTCGGCGACGCCAATATTTGCGTGGGTTTGGTATCCTATATACGGCGTAACCTAGAAGTTACGCGCGTATATTTCTGCCGTCGCCCGTAGTTTTTTGGGCCATAGGCAGGTATACCAAACCCGCGCAATTTGGTATCCAATATACAGCGTAAGGACTTACGTGGCGAAAATGGAGAAATCTTACTCCATTTTCACCTCGCCACAAAAAGCAGCCGTAAGAAGCCTTACGCTGACTATTGGAGCCCCGTAACTCCCTAAACTGGCTGCTAAAATAAACCTAACACCTAACGCATGCGCAATGTCTATCTCCCTGTCAACCGCGATCTTCTAAAATAAACCTAACACCTAACGCATGCGCAATGTCTATCTCCCTGTCAACCGCGATCTGATAAAATAAACCTAACACCTAACGCATGCGCAATGTCTATCTCCCTGTCAACCGCGATCCCCCGCCTCCATCCCTAATAAAGTATTTAACCCCTAAACCGCCTCCATCTACATAAACTAACCCCCTACTGTGAGCCCCTAAAACCGCCACCATCTAACTGATCTATCCCATAATGTGAACCCCTTACACCGCCGCCATCTATATTAAAATTATTAACCCCTAATTTAATCTACCTACCCCGCCGCCAGCTATATTATCTATATTAACCCTAAGTATATTACAGTTAATATAGTTATTACATTATATATATTAACTATATTAACCCTAATTATATTAGGGTTAATATAGTTAATATAGTTACTATAGTATTTATATTAACTATATTAACTCTATCTAACCCTAACACCCCTAACTAAATTCTTATTAAATAAATCTAATTCATATTATAAACTAAAATATTCCTATTTAAATCTAAATACTTACCTATAAAATAAACCCTAAAATAGCTACAATGTAATTAATAATTACATTATAGCTATGTTAGGGTTTATATTTATTTTACAGGTAAATTGTTAATTATTTTAACTAGGTATAATAGCTATTAAATAGTTATTAACTATTTAATAGCTACCTAGTTAAAATAATTACCCAATTACCTGTAAAATAAATCCTAACCTAAGTTACAAATACACCTACACTATCAATAAATTAAATAAACTACAAATATCTATCTAAAAATACAATTAAATAAACTAAACTAAATTACAAAAAAAAACAAACACTAAATTACAAAAAATAAAAAAAAGATTACAAGATTTTTAAGCTAATTACACCTATTCTAAGCCCCCTAATAAAATAATAAAGCCCCCCAAAATAAAAAAATCCCCTACCCTATTCTAAATTAAAACAAGTTCAAAGCTCTTTTACCTTACCAGCCCTTAAAAGGGCCTTTTGTGGGGGCATGCCCCAAAGAAAACTGCTCTTTTGCCTGCAAAAAAAAACACAATACCACCCCCCAACATTACAACCCACCACCCACATACCCCTAATCTAACCCAAACCCCCCTTAAATAAACCTAACACTACCCCCCCTGAAGATCTCCCTACCTTGTATTCACCTCGACGGGAAGAACTCCTGATCCGATCCGGGCGATGTGTTCCAGCAAGCGGCAGTGAAGTCTTCTTCCATCCGGGCGATGTCTTGAAGCAAGCGGCAGAGAGTCTTCTTCCATCGGCGACGTCTTCAAGCAAATCGGCATCTTCAATCTTCTTACTTCGCTCCTCCGCCGCGGAGCATCCTTCCGGCACGACGACTTCCCGACGAATGAGGTTCCTTTAAATGACGTCATCCAAGATGGCGTCCGTCGAATTCCGATTGGCTGATAGGATTCTATCAGCCAATCGGAATTAAGGTAGAAAAATCTATCAGCCAATCGGATTGAACTTGAATCTGATTGGCTGATTCAATCAGCCAATCAGAAGATTGAAGATGCCGATTTGCTTGAAGACGTCGCCGATGGAAGAAGACTCTCTGCCGCTTGCTTCAAGACATCGCCCGGATGGAAGAAGACTTCACTGCCGCTTGCTGGAACACATCGCCCGGATCGGATCAGGAGTTCTGCCCGGCGGGGTGAATACAAGGTAGGGAGATCTTCAGGGGGGGTAGTGTTAGGTTTATTTAAGGGGGGTTTGGGTTAGATTAGGGGTATGTGGGTGGTGGGTTGTAATGTTGGGGGGTGGTATTGTGTTTTTTTTTTGCAGGCAAAAGAGCAGTTTTCTTTGGGGCATGCCCCCACAAAAGGCCCTTTTAAGGGCTGGTAAGGTAAAAGAGCTTTGAACTTGTTTTAATTTAGAATAGGGTAGGGAATTTTTTTATTTTGGGGGCTTTATTATTTTATTAGGGGGCTTAGAATAGGTGTAATTAGCTTAAAAATCTTGTAATCTTTTTTTTATTTTTTGTAATTTAGTGTTTGTTTGTTTTTGTAATTTAGTTTAGTTTATTTAATTGTATTTTTAGATAGATATTTGTAGTTTATTTAATTTATTGATAGTGTAGGTGTATTTGTAACTTAGGTTAGGATTTATTTTACAGGTAATTGGGTAATTATTTTAACTAGGTAGCTATTAAATAGTTAATAACTATTTAATAGCTATTATACCTAGTTAAAATAATTAACAATTTACCTGTAAAATAAATATAAACCCTAACATAGCTATAATGTAATTATTAATTACATTGTAGCTATCTTAGGGTTTATTTTATAGGTAAGTATTTAGATTTAAATAGGAATATTTTAATTAATAATATTAATATTAGATTTATTTTAATAAGAGTTTAGTTAGGATGTTAGAGTTATTATACTTAATATATTTATATATATATATATATATATATATATATAATAACGATATTAACTATATTAACCCTAATATAATTAGGGTTAATATATATAATATAATAACTATATTAACTATATTAACCCTAATATAATTAGGGTTAATATAGTTAATATAGCTGGCGGCGGTGTAGGGGGATTAGATTAGGGGTTAATACATTTATTATAGGTGGCCGCGGTGTAGGGGGATGTAGATTGTAGGCAAAAGAGCAGTTTACTTTGTGACAAAGCCCCACCAAAAGCCCTTTTAAGGGCTGGCAAAAGAGCTATTACTTTGGGGCATGCCCCGCAAAAAGCCCTTTTAAGGGCTGGCAAAAGAGCTGTTACTTTGGGGCAATGCCACGCAAAAAGCCCTTTTCAGGGCTATTTGTAGGGTTAGACTTAGGTTTAGTGGTAAGGATAGTTTAGTATTTTAGGGGTTAAATAATTTAATATAGATGGCGGCGGGGTAGGGGGATTAGATTAGGGGTTAATAATTTTAAAATAGATAGCGGCGGGGTAGGGGCTCACTTTAGGGGGTAGGTAAGGTAGATGGCGGCGGTGTTAGGGGCTCACTTTAGGGGGTTATAGATTTAATATAGCTGGCGGCGGTTTAGGGGTTAATAACTTTATTAGGTAGCGGCGGTTTAGGGGTTAATACATATTTTATTGTTAGGATAGTGAGGGGGGATAGCGGATAGAGGGTTAGACGTGTCGGGCTATGTTAGGGAGGCGTGTTAGACAGTGCGGGTGATTTAGACTTTAGTCAGGTTTTGTAGGCGCCGGCAGTTTCTAACGTGCCGCAAGTCACTGGCGACGCCAGAAATTTGTACTTGCGCAGATTTCTGGACATCGCTGGTTTGTCAGACTTACGGCGCGTTAGCATCTGATGGCGACATATATGGGATAGCTCGAGTTGCGAGCTGAAACTGCGGGCGACGCGGGTTCCTTCGCTTGCGCCGCAAACTGCGATCTATATCGGATCGCGCCCCTGATCCCTATAAATGTTATCTTGTATACTGCCTATGTTTATAGCACTGCAGAATCTGTTGGCGCTCTACAAATACCTGATCATAATAATAATAATAATAATAAAATAATAATAATAAATTGTCCCCTTGAGGTACAGCTGTCTTTGTTCTTAAAGGCCATTAAATATCTTTTGCTTTTATATAAAAACGGTGCTACCAACACATAGCAAGGCCAAAAAGCTAATTCTGTAACCTGCAAATGCTGCATATCAAATAGATGGTTTAAGGAATTTGCAGCATGTCTGAAAACTTAGATTACAGATTACCTAAGAGCTTACAAAATATGTCTAATGTTCCTTTAACTCAATAAGAATAGTGTTCAAGATGAAAGCACTTAACTCAATTGATGGCACTAAAAAATAAATAATACATACAAATTAAATTAAGTTCTAATTCTTTTTTATACAAAAATAATTTACAAAACAGTGGAAAGGGTAATTCTGAAAAGAATAAGATTAAATTCTGTTACATTTCTATCCTATCCTATTACATTTCTATCCTATTAAAAGCAAAGGGAGTTTTTCAGTTTACGTTACTTTGTCTTTTATTAAAGGGATATTAAACCCAAAATTCCCCTAGACATACGTACGTGTGTGTCATTGGCATACTGGTGAAATTATAATCCCTGCAGTTTGACCTGGCTGGCCAATTGATTGACACAGGCGTTGACCAATACAAGAGAAAGGGCCAGATTACAAGTGGAGTGGAATTTAATGCTCCCACTCGCTTGTTAACTCCGCTAGAAGTAAGCTTTCTGCGGGCGTCGGGTAGCGCTCATATTACAAGTTGAAAGTAAAAAGTTTTTGCTCCCGTGCTAACCAAATGCGTGCAAAAAGCCGAAGCTAGAATATCACTACCACGTTAATGTATTCCCCCTAGAAGTCAATGGAGGATAAAAAGTACTATTCTTGTATCTGAAAAACAACAGATAATGGAGAAACATTATGGTTTTACTGAAATTCTTAAAATAAGAATTTTTTTTTTTTACATTAAGATGCCTATTTATCAAGCCGTCAACTGTGCTGCATTCGCCGGCACCAATACGCTCGCCTGACATCGCCTAACATCGCTGCCACAGACCTGAATACGTTCTCCATATTTAACAAAAAAGCTGTCAAAGGCCATGCACCAAGTACAAGCGATGAGCAGCGGACTGTTGTTAACTAACAGTCATCGATCTTGCTGCTATTCGGCTTTTTCCCAGCTTTATTTGTATACTGTCACTAAGCACTAACTCCTATCCCGCCGCTCCCGAAGCCCACCGCCACTCTAATAAAGTTATCAACCACTATTCCGCCGCTCCCGTAGCCCACTGCCACTTACATTATGTTATTAACCCCTAATCTGCTGCCCCCTACACCGCCGCCACCTACATTATGTTATTAACCCCTATCCCGCCACTCCCGGAGCCCACTGCAACTAAATAAAGTTTTTAACCCCTAAACCGCCAGCCCCCCACATCGCCATAAACTAAATTAACCTATTAACCCCTAAACCTAACAATCCGCTAACTTTATATTAAATATTAACTCATCCCTATCTTATAATAAATTTAAACTTACCTTTAAAATTACATTAAACTATATTAAATTAATAATTAACCTACCCTAACTTTTATACTAAAATTACATTAAACTATAGTAAATTAATAATTAATCTACCCTAACTATTAGACTAAAATTACATTAAATTATATTAAATTAATAATTAATCTACCCTAACGTTTATACTAAAATTACATTAAACTACAAATTAAAATAACTATATTATATATTTAAACACCTAAACCTACTTAAATAATTAAAATCTACACTAAAAAATTACTAGATTACAAAAAACTAACAACTAAGTTACAAAAAATAAAAAAAGAAATTATCAAAGATTTAAACTAATTACACCTAATCTAAGGGCCCTGTGAAAATAACCCCCCCCCCCCCCAAAAAAAAAAAACCCTATCCTACAATAAACTACAAATAGCCCTTAAAAGGGCCTTTTGCGGGGCATTGCCCCAAAGAAATCAGCTCTTTTACCTGTAAATAAAAAAAATACAAATACCCCCCAACAGTAAAAACCACCACCCACACAACCAACCCCCAAATAAAAACCTAATCTAAAAAACCTAAGCTCCCCATTGCCCTGAAATGGGCATTTGGATGGGCATTGCCCTTAAAAGGGCATTTAGCTCTATTGCTGCCCAAAGCCCTAACCTAAAAATAAAAACCACCCAATACACCCTTAAAAAAATCCTAACACTAACCCCAGAAGATTCACTTACAGTTTTGAAGATCCGACATCCATCCTCCAAGAAGCCGGCAGAAGTATTCATCCAAGTGGCCGAAGTCTTCCTCCAAGCCCGCAGAAGTCTTCACCCAGACAGCATCTTCTATCTTCATCCATCCGGCGTGGAGCGGCTCCATCTTCAACACATCCGACACGGAGCATCCTCTTCAATCGACGGCTTCTTCGGAATGAAGGTTCCTTTAAATGATATCATCCAAGATGGCGTCCCTTAGATTCCGATTGGCTGATAGAATTCTATCAGCCAATCAGAATTAAGGTTGAAAAAATCCTATTGGCTGTTGCAATCAGCCAATAGGATTGAGCTGGCATTCTATTGGCTGATTGGAACTGCCAATAGAATGCAAGCTCAATCCTATTGGCTGATTGGATCAGCCAATAGGATTGAAGTTCAATCCTATTGGCTGATTGCAACAGCCAATAGGATTTTTTCAACCTTAATTCCGATTGGCTGATAGAACTCTATCAACCAATCGGAATCTAAGGGACACCATCTTGGATGACGTCATTTAAAGGAACCTTCATTCCGAAGAAGCCGTCGATTGAAGAGGATGCTCCGTGTCGGATGTCTTGAAGATGGAGCCGATCCGCTCCGGATGGGGAAGTATAATATACAGTTCTTTCTTTCTTTTCTTGGTATATGTCCCCTTTCGGGTTTGCACTTACATTAAGTTCCCCCAATCATATGAGGTAAGGATGATTCGGTAACGCTGGAGAAGATGTAACCCTCTAGGAGGTGTGACCACCGGCCGATAGAACTTTCTGTGCTGTTAGTATAGCTTGCCTCTCTTGGTATTCTGGTAGATGGAAACTTTTGATCTCAATCACCATGCCTGCTTTTTCTCCCTCTGTGGTTTTGTGCTTCTGTCAGGTAATTCCTCATATATATATATACCTGTATATCTATTCATATAGATATATAGGTATAGATATGTATTTTACATGAACATTATCAGAAACATATAGAAATATATATTTAATAATAAAAAAGTAAATTTTCTATTTGAAGAGCATAGGAATGTAAAAAATGGTAACGCGCATCAGAGTTCATAACTTAGGACTAACATTGTCGGGTTAACGGACATGAAGAATTGCTATCTTCAATGCGCATTAAGGAAATATTAAATATAAACTATTCAAAAATGTTATTAAAATTATTAAAAATTAATATACATTCTGTCAAATATTCTAAATAATCCATAGAATATATACAGTACAGGTAGCCCTCATTTTACACCGGGGTTAGGTTCCAGAAGGAATAGTTGTAAATTGAAACCGTTGTAAATTGAAACCCAGTTTATACTGTAAGTCAATGGGAAGTGAGGGAGATAGGTTCCAGGCCCCTCTCAAAATTGTCAGAAGTAACACCTAATACATTATTTTAAAAGTTTTGAAATGAAGACTTTAAATGCTAGGCAGCATTATAAACCTAATAAAATAATCACACAACACAGAATATATAATTAAACTAAGTTAAATGAACAAAATCATTTGCTAAACAACATTATAAACCTAATAAAATAATCACAACACAGACTTCACTTGCATTTTTCTGCAAACAGTTCTTTCTATGCATTCCAATCTGGACTGAGTTATAGACAGGAAGATCTTGTTCCTTTGAAATCTGCTCGATAGCTCAGGTCTGGTTAAACTGATTAATTTCAGCTTGCTTGGGTTTGCTGCAACACAAGCGGACAGCTCCACCAACTGTCTATTTTAATAAATGCACTGCTTCTCAATGCTTTTCAATAGTAGTCACATGACTGGAAAAAAAGGTTGCTATTCTGAAACGGTGTAAATTGAACCATTGTAAAACGAGGGCCACCTATATATATATATATATTATTTTTTTATTTAATTTTTTACAGTATGTACAATAATTTTTTAGTAATATTTTTTAATAGTTTATATTTAATATTTCAATAAAGTGCATTAAAGATTGCAATTCTTCATGAGCGTTTACCCGACCGCAATAGTCCGAAATTGCAAACGCTATGCATATTTTACATTACTATGTTCTTCCCATAGAAATTAATATACTTTTTACTATTAAACATATATTTCTATATATATATATCTGATACTGTTAGTGTAAAATACATATCTATAACTATATATCTATATATAGAAATAAGTAAGTGAAGAATATTGGAATGTTAAATATGTACAGTACATATACAGTAAAACACATAAATATTTAAATACATCTGTAGAAACACACACTGGCCACTCTAATAGGTACACATTCCTAGTACTGGTTTGGACCCCCTTTTGCCTTCAGATCTGCCTTAATTCTTCGTGGCATAGATACAACAAGGTGTTGGAAACATTCCTCAAAGATGTTGGTCCATATTGACGTGATAGCATCACGCAGTTGCTGCAGATTTGTCGACTGCACATCCATGATGCGAATCCCAAAGGTGCTCTATTGGATTGAGATCTAGTGACTGTGGAGGCCATTGGAGTACAGTGAACTCATTGTCATGTTCAAGAAACCAGTTGGAGATGATTTGAGCTTTGTGACATGGGGCATTATCCTGCTGGAAGTATCCATAAGAAGATGGGTACTCTGTAGTCATAAAGGGATGGACATGGTCAACAATTCTCAGGTAGGCCGTGGCATTTAAATGATGCTCAATTGGTAATAAGGGTCCAAAAGTGTGCCAAGAAAATACCCCCCACACCATTACACCACCAGCCTGAACCATTGATATAAGGCAGGATGGAACCATGCTTTCATGTTGCTTAGGCCAAATTCTGACCCTACCATCTGAATGTTGCAGCTGAAATTGAGACTCATCAGACCAGGCAACGTTTTTTCCAGTCTTCTATTGTCCAATTTGGAGAGCCTGTGTGAATTGTAGCCTGAGTTTCCTGTTCTTAGCTTACAGGAGCAGCACCCGGTGTGGTCTTCTGCTGCTGTAGCCATCTTAATCAAGGTTCAACGTTTTGTTCATTCAGAAATGGTA
Organism: Bombina bombina; assembly: GCF_027579735.1. NCBI lineage: Eukaryota > Metazoa > Chordata > Amphibia > Anura > Bombinatoridae > Bombina > Bombina bombina. Next base: position 264,483,312 of record NC_069504.1, on the reverse strand, counting down.
TTCTGCATACCTTTGTTGTAACAAGTGGTTATTTAAGTTCCTGTTGCCTTTCTATCATCTCAAACCAGTCTGACCATTCTCCTCTGAGCTCTGACATCAACAAGGCATTTTCGTCCAAACAACTGCAACTCACTGAATATTTTCTCTTTTTCGGACCGTTCTCTGTAAACCCTAGAGATGGTTGTGCATGAAAATCCCAGTAGAGCAGCAGTTTTTTAAATACTCAGACCAGCCCGTCTGGCACCAACAACCATGCCACGTTCAAAGTCACTTAAATCCCCTTTCTTCTCCATTCTGATGCTTGGTTTGAACTTCAGCAAGTATTCTTCACCATGTCTAGATGCCTAAATGCATTGAGTTGCTGCCATGTGATTGGCTGATAAGCAACCAAGCGATTGAACAGGTGTACCTAATAAAGTGGTTGCTGAGTGTATATATATATATATATATATATATATATATATATATATATATATATATATATATATATATATATATATATATATATATATATATATATATATGAATCCTAAAGCCCTTTGCAACACCTTATGAAGTTTTTCCTTGTGTGCTAACCCGATGCGCGCAAAAATCAGAACTTAGAATATCACGATTGCATTAACGTATTCCCCCATAGAAGTAAATGGAAAAAATCCGAAATGAAAATATAAATATTTTACATTCCAATGTTCCTCACATAGCAGAATATGTTCTATTTATTATATATATATATATGATAGATTTTGCACAACTATATCTTTATACCTACAGTATTTATACATGATTATATATAGGTATATATAGGAATATCTATTTAAAAATGCATAGAACTTATTCTGCTATGTGCAGAACATTGGAATGTGAAATATTTATGGAAAATACACAGCATAACATCTTATTAAAATGAATATTGCATAAATATGTTTTTTTCATGTTTTCATGTACTTGACTGTAAAGGGCTCCAATGCATATATATATGTTTATATATGTATACATATGTATTTATATATTTATATGTGTATATATATCTGTAAATACATATATACACATATAAAAACAAAAATGCATATGTACACACCTATAAATATATATTTATATATATATATAAATATATATATATATATACTGTATATATTTAGACATGTATATGTAACTATGTATGCCAATGTTAAAGCCTTTTGCCTCCTTTTTTTCTAACACCTGAGACCTTATATATTTGAGCCCCTGTAACTTTTTTATATAATGCTATTATGAGTGTAACTGTACTTTTAAATGTATTTTTGATGATGCACGTTAACTTCAATTGAGCTCAAGTGATTGCATTTACTTTCAACTTGTAATACGAGCACTACATCCATCGCACACAAACAGCTGCAATAAACCCAATATCGCTTGCGTAACTGTTAGCGTAACATAATCTGGCCCAAAATGTTTATCTCTGAGGACATTTGCACTTCTAACTGCCATTGCTAACAGTCTGAGTAGCCTGGGTAATTCCCTCCCATATTTTAATGAATGGGTTAAAAATTTCAGTTTATTATGCCCATGAATTATAAATCAGTATATCATTATATAAGTCGATCAATAGGTTTTGGTGTAGACTCTTAACCACTTCCACTTCATTGATGACTCAAGATATCATTCCAAAACAACATTGATAATGTTATTGTTGCTCTTTGTAGCATGTTGTTCAGTATTATGCAGCAGGTTGGTCAAGTTGGAGACGTTTTTACACTTGGCTGCCATGATGTTATCTATGTAGGAAACGCTAGTGGGTAGACATTTTAGAATACTTTCAATGTAAATAACACAATCAGATAAAAAGGCTAAAAATTAACAAAAAAAACCTGGGAAATTTCAAAGAACATGATTTATTGGTTGATAACGATTATTCATTTATTGGTTTACTCCTAGGCAACTTTTCATCTGAGATACCCCTTTTGATGTAATGCTTCAGAGCCCTGGGTTTGAAGCGCAGATGTGATGTTTTTTATTTCTATACATCTCACATCAGTCTGTCCTGATTTTTTTCTGTAGTGCACTGTAACCTCTCTATATTCAGTCTACGTATTCACATATTAAGCATGGGTGCCCCAGTATTCCTTATCTTGCTTTAAGGTTCTGTCTTTTACAGAGTATTAACAACCTGATAACTTAAAGTGCTTTACTGATAACTTAAAGTGCTTTACTCTTCAGTACACTGCAGGCTTGCTAGCAAGTGTTCTGACTGTTATGGTATAGCAATATTTGCTGGACAGTTTCTTTTACTGGAGTATGATCAGTCCACTTGTTGCAATGTTGCTCAAAATTATATGAAAGAGTTTTAATCATGATGTGATATGTTCTAAATCATTTGTAGAAATATGCAGCAACATTATTAGAACACCAGCTTGTACAATAAACTGGAAAAGATTCAAGTGTGAAAACCTTTAAAAACTTTAATGGATTGAAATAAACACTTTATAATAAAACTAAAACATATTTCTTCCAGCCCGCATTTGTGAAAACTCAACATCCACTAAATGTAGTGTGTCTGATATAAAATACAAAATAGAAGATAGGGGGCGCCCTTAATATCCCAATATTCTATAGTGTCAATACTTAAAAGGACAATCAGTGAGAAATAACACAACACATTTATGCAAGGTTGACAAATCTAAAAATCCTGAGTGGTATTATCCACAAGATAGACAGTGTATATTATATTATTGAAATCTACAATATAGGATTTATAGATACTTAAATCAACAAATTAGATATGGAAAAAGTATCTGGTAGTCGCAGAGTAACGATGCAGGCAGCAATCTGTGATGATCCAGGCCAGGATCCAAGAACAATGGTCTAAAAAAGATAAAAAGAACAGATGCGCCACATGGCCCAATATTGTTGGAACAAAAATAATGTTGTAGTATACAGCAATTACACTCACATGTGCTGAAGCACCTCAGGTGGTGCTGTAGGAGCAGTCTGGGATCTATAACAGTCACCCAGAAGACCGGCCTCCTAAGATTAGTGTAGAGTCTGTAGTAGAAATATATAAAAAACAAAGAGTGCCTATATGGCCTAGTACTGTTTAACCAAGGTTTAAATGCCACAAGGAGTAAATATTGCACTCACATTTGTTGTAGCATCTCCATTGATGCTAATAGAGCAGGCTGGGATTAATTCAGTCACCCAACAGACTTAATACAGAGGCAAACAGGAGAACAGAGGCCTCAAGATGATTTGGGAGGCCCAGGAATATCCAAAGAAAAATCCAAAAATAGCAGCAAGTGTTAAAAAGGAGTAAATTTACTTTATTAAAACATTTAAAAGTCTCAAGCGACGCGTTTCTCAGCCAGGGGCTGTTTCATCAGGCTTAATAAAATTGGTTACAAACTTGCTATATATAACAAACATATAATTAAGATAATTGATGAACTTGATTGGCTATAAGAAGGTTGACTGCCTCTCTTGGCCACCCCCCCCCCATCAAATGTTATCAATTATCTTAATTATATGTTTGTTATATATAGCAAGTGTTTGTAACCAATTTTATTAAGCCTGATGAAACAGCCCCTGGCTGAGAAACGCGTCGCTTGAGACTTTTAAATGTTTGTTTGTTTTTTTCAATTTTATTTCATTTATTATTTTTCAAAATAAAACATACAAAGAAAGAAAAAAATCAAGTTTACAACATGTCAAGATTAGTGAGGTTGAAACATAGTTTTACACTTGGGTACATTCAAACAAGATCTAGGAGCATATTTTCAATTGTATAGCCACATTTGTTACCATTATAAACCAGATAGGGTTACACAGATTATAACTTTATAACAAAGCAATTTGGCTAGAAGGATAAACTCTGAGAACTTTTCTCTGCTCCCAAGTCCATCTGTTGCGTGAGTCCACTATATTACTCCTACACATATGTCAACCCTGATGCATACTGATTCTCAAAAAGGGACATGTGTATAAAGTAGATAGTCAAATGCAAATACAATAAATCAAAACAATGTCTAACAAAATAAGTATCCTGCCATAAAAGAGACACCGCCATTTATTTTTAATTTTTTTTTTGCTTATATGTATTTCAAATGAATTTGTATTGTATGTCATATTATATCATATATTAGAAATCATCTATATATTGCTCTCTCACCATATGAGTATTGTTCCCATAAAAATATCATGTCGTGGTAAAAATCCAGACAACCCAATTTAAAATAATATAGTCTTTCCAATAATAGGGTGTTTTTTACTAGTTCAAGCCAATTAGCAATCGTGGGTGGCTGTGCCCTCTTCCAAAACTTTGGAATGAGCCTTTTTGCTGCACTTAATAAAAATTGATAGAGGTTCTTTCTAATTTTACAGGGAATATGCGGTCTAGCATTAAACAAAACCCCCTCCGGAGAGAGAGCTAGTTCAACCCCAATAATTTTGCAAATTTGTTCGTGAACTTGGATCCAGAATGCATGTATTATATCACATTCCCACCATATATGATACATCCTTCCTTCCTGATCACACTCTCTCCAGAATTTATTGCTGGCGTTTGTAAACATATGTTTTAATTTGCTGGGGGTTAAATACCACCTAGTGAGAATTTTGATGTTTATTTCAAGTGCTGCCGCTGAGTGTGCTGATTTAGCAGTCGCCTGGAACCAGTTCCACTGTTTGTGGGGGATTTCTTTCCCCATCTCTTTTTCCCATCTATATGTGTAGTTTGGTTTAGTGGGGTAATGTGATTTGAGAATGTCTTTATACATTGTGGAGATAACTTTTTTGGGGGGCTGCTGTGATGTACATAAGAGTTCAAATGTTGTGCGTGCTCTAAACATATCCTGTTTGAATTTATGCATAGAGAGGTAATGTCAGACCTGATGGTATACAAACCAGGATTGGAATTGATTAATACCTTGCGATAGTAACTCATCTCTTTGTATTAGACACCCTTTGTCTGTCAACATAAACACAGGTGCATGGTCTAATAGTTTTGTAGGCATGTTTGTATATTGCTGCATTCCCCATGAGGCAAGTTGAAGTTCTCTATTTGGATTAAGTGTTGTCAGAGGTGAGTAGGTTGAAATGATGCGCTTATATGAGTTACGTATTCTTAACCAAGCTAACCAAGTTTCTTTAATGATTGGGTATTCCACAATTTTTCCTAAAGGGGGTTTTTGAGGGGCCCAACATATCTCGCCCACGCAATGGGTGCCCAATAACTGGGACTCTAGGTGAACACATCTCTTATAGGAATTATTTCCTTGTCTACACCATTCCACCACTTTATTTAAAGTAATCGCCAGCTTATAAAAATGTAAATTTGGAACCCCCAAATCGCCATCATCTCTAAGTCTGTAAAGGGTATTGTTGGCTAGTCTTGGTGGCCTACGTTGCCAAATTTAGGTGTCTATGATATTTTGTAATTTACAAATGTCTGCTGTGACCCCCGATATTGGTAATGCCTGCATGACATATAAGGCTTTGGGTAACAGAGAAGTATTTGAACGCTCTAGTCTGGATTTTATATGGGAATGTATGCTGGATCTCCAGTACCTCCGCCTCTGAGAGATTAATTGGGTACAGTTCTGATTTATTAGTATTTATCCAAAAATTTGACACTGCTCCGAAGGCCTGTAATTCATGTTGGACATGTGGAAGCGAGTGTATTGGGTCCGACAAAGTCATGAGAATATCATCGGCAAACATTGCCAATTTATATGTTTCCCCTTGGATGTTAATGCCTTTTATGTTTGGGTGTTCACGTAATTTTACAGCTAATGGCTCTAGGGATAGTATAAAGAGAATGGAGGAAAGCGGGCAGCCCTGTCTGGTGCCGTTCCTAATTTCAAATTGGTCAGAGAGCACCCCATTGACAATAATCTGGGCAGTAGGGTTAGAATATAACGCAAATATTTTTTGAATAAAAGGGTAGTTTGTAGAAAAGTCCAATCTAGTCTATCAAACGCCTTTTCAGCATCAGTTGATAGATATACTGATACGTTTGATTTTTTTAATATATTCCATCAAATTTAAAACTTTGCATACATTATCCTTGGCTTCTCTCTGCGGGACGAATCCGACCTGATCATAATGAACTAAATTTGGCAATATTTTATTAATCCTATTTGCTAAAATTTTGGCGTATAACTTAAGATCTACGTTTAACAAGGAAATCGGCCTAAAATTTGCTGGGGTCTCCGTTTTTTTGCCAGGTTTGGGAAGCACTGAGATATGGGCCTGCAGCATGGCATCAGGGAAAGTTGCGGATTCTGATATCTGGTTGAATAAAGTAAGTAGATGGGGTACAAGTTGGGTCCTAAATACCTTATAGTACCTATTACTAAAGCCGTCCGGGCCTGGGGGACTTTTAAATGTTTTAATAAAGTAAATTTACTACTTTTTAAACACTTGCTGCTATTTTTGGATTTTTCTTTGGATATTCCTGGGCCTCCCGAATCATCTTGAGGCCTCTGTTCTCCTTTTTGCCTCTGTATTAAGTATGTTGGGTAACTGAATTAATCACAGCCTGCTCTATTAGCATCAATTGAAATGCTACAACAAATGTGAGTGCAATATTTACTCCTTGTGGCATTTAAACCTTGGTTAAACAGTACTAGGCCATATAGGCACTCTTTGTTTTTTATATATTTCTACTACAGACTCTACACTAATCTTAGGAGGCCGGTCTTCTGGGTGACTGTTATAGATCCCAGACTGCTCCTACAGCACCACCTGAGGTGCTTCAGCACATGTGAGTGTAATTGCTGTATACTACAACATTCTTTTTGTTCCAACAATATTGGGCCATGTGGCGCATCTGTTCTTTTTATCTTTTTTAGATCAACATCTACTGAAATATTCAACATTATAAAATAAGTTTCTTGTGCAGACTCACACCAATTGGTTGTGCAAGAGCAAGGATTAATCCAGGCAATTGCAACCTCTAAGGGCAATTGCAACCTCTAAGGCGGTGGACAAGTTAAGAGGCAACAGTCTTAATACAGCAATTTATTAACTGGTGGTTGAAGGGCCACATGAGCTGGGCTGTACAGCAAGGAATCCAAAACAGCAGCTGTAGCTTCCTAAATTGAGCTTTTTTTTCTTTCCAAAAATCAAGGCTGCTCTGCCTTAATATATTTTTTCTTTAAAATGTCACATGTCATCTGCATACAGAAATCAACATTCTGTTTACCCACAATAAACACTACGGGGGATATTTATCAAAGCCTCAACTATGCTGCATTCGCCGGCACCAATACGCTCTCCAGCATCGCCTAACATCGCGGCCATGGACCTGAATACGATCTACATATTTATACAAAAAGCCGGCAAAAAGCCGCACACCAAGTACGGGGTGATGAGCACTGGACTGTTGTTAACTAGCAGTCATCAATCTCGCGTCTATTCGGCTTTTTACCAACTTTATTTATACCCTGTCACTAAACTCCGCCACTATGCTAAAATGTTTAACCCCTATCCCGCCACTCCCGGACCCCGCCGCAACTTTATAAAGTTATTAACCCATATCCCGCCGCTCCCGAACCCCGCCACAACTTTAATAAAGTTATTAACCCATATCCCGCCGCTCCTGAACCCTGCCGCAACTTTAATAAAGTTATTAACCCCTATCCCGCCACTCCCCAACACCGCCGCAACCTAAATAAAATGTATTAACCCCTAAACCTCTGGCCTCCCACATCACTACCATTAACTAAACCTATTAACCCCTAAGCCACCAGCCACACACATCGCCATAAACTAAATTAAGCTATTAACCTCTAAACCTAACAACCCGCTAACTTTACATTAAAATTACAACATCCCTATCTTAAAATAAATTTAAACTTACCTGTAGAATTAAAAGAAACTATATTAAACTATTAATTAACCTACCCTAACTATTATACTAAAATTACATAAAACTAGCAATTAAATTAACTATATTACATATTAAAAAACCCTAACCCTACACAAATTATTTAAATCTACTATTAAAAATTACTAAATTACAAAAAAATAAATGCTGTTACAAAAAAAACCCCTAAATTACGGGAAAAAAAACACAGTATCAAAAATAAAAACTAATTACACCTAATCTAATAGCCCTATCAAAATAAAAAAAAGCCCACCCAAAATAAAAATACCCTAGTCTACAATAAACTACCAATGGCCCTTAAAAGGGCCTTTTGCGGGGAATTGCCCCAAAGAAATCAGCTCTTTTAACTGTAAAAAAAAAAATACAAAAACCCCCCAACAGTAAAACCCACCACCCAACCAACCCCCCCAAATAAAAAGCCTATCTAAAAAACCTAAGCTCCCGATTGCCCTGAAAGGGGCATTTGTATGGGCATTGCCCTTAAAAGGGCATTTAGCTCTTTTACCTGCCCAGACCCTACTCTAAAAATAAAACCCACCCAAAAAAACCTTCAACAAACCTAACACTAACCCCCGACGATCCACTTACAGTTTTTGAAGTTCCGCTTGAAGGATTCATCCAGCCGGCATCCGGGTGGCCTCTTCAATCTTTATCCATCCGGCGAAGCCATCATCCATGCGGCCTCTTCTATCTTCATCCATCCGGCATGGAGCGGGTCCATCCTGAAGACATCCGGTGCAGAGCTTCTCTTCAATACGGTCGCCGCCGTAAACTGGACCTTGAATGCAAGTGACATCATCCAAGATGGCATCCCTTGCATTCCTATTGGCTGAAAGGTTCCCATCAGCCAATAGGATTTGAGTAGCTAAAATCCTATTGGCTGTTCCAATCAGCCAATAGGATTTGAGCTCTCATCATCATTTTTTAAATAATTTGAGTAGGGTTAGGGTTTTTTAATATGTAATATAGTTAATTTAATTGCTAGTTTAATGTAATTTTAGTATAATAGTTAGGGTAGGTTAATTAATAGTTTAATATAGTTTCTTTTAATTCTACAGGTAAGTTTAAATTTATTTTAAGATAGGGATGTTGTAATTTTAATGTAAAATTAGTGGGTTGTTACCTTTAGGGGTTAATAGCTTAATTTAGTTTATGGCGATGTGGGGGCCTGGCGGTTCAGGGGTTAATAGGTTTAGTTAATGGTAGTGATGTGGGAGGCCAGAGGTTTAGGGGTTAATAACTTTATTTAGGTTGCGGCGGCTTCTGGGAGCGGCGGGATAGGGGCTAATACATTTATTTTGTTGCGGCGGTGTCGGGTAGCGGCGGAATAGGGGTTAATAACTTTATTTAGTGGCGGCGGGGTCTGGGAGCAGCAGGATAGGGGTTAATACCTTTTATTTAGGTTGCATCGATGTCGGGTGGCAGATTAGGGGTGTTAAGACTCAGGGCTTATGTAAGGGTGTTAGGTGTAAACGTTACTGGTTTTCTACCATTGAAATCAATGGGATATCTGGCAGCATCGAATATAAGATTTCGCTGCTTTCAGACTCCCATTGATTCCTATGGCATCCGCGGCCTCCAGGGCGGCGGAGTGAAAACCAGGTGCCCTGGGCCGGAATAGCCGCATGCATACCAGTTAAATATTTGATAACTTTTAAAAAGTGTCAAATAGTGCCGAATGTCTATTCGGAACATCTGTAATGACTAGTGATGTTGCAAATTGTTCCCGGGCGAATAGTTCCCGGCGAACATAGCTTGTTCGCGTTCGCAACGGCGGGCGAACATATGCGATGTTCGATCCGCCCCCTATTCATCATCATTGAGTAAACTTTGACCCTGTATCTCACAGTCTGCAGACACATTCCAGCCAATCAGCAGCAGACCCTCCCTCCCAGACCCTCCCAGCTCCTGGACAGCAGCCATTTTAGATTAATTCGGAAGCTGCATTCTTAGTGAGAGGAGGGACAGTGTAGCTGCTGCTGATTTAATAGGGAAATTGATAGCTAGGCTAGTGTATTCAGTGTCCACTACAGTCCTGAAGGACTCATCTGATCTCTGCTGTAAGGACAGCACCCCAAAAAGCCCTTTTTAGGGCTAGAATATCAGTCTGTTTTTTATTTTTCCTGTGTAATCTAAATGCAGTTGCCTGCCTGCCAAGCCACTTGCCCAGTGCCACCACTCATATCTGGTGTAACAGTAGTGTAAATTTAAAAAAAAAAAAACTTTTTTGACTGTGAAACATCAGTCTGCTAGTGTAATCTAATTGCAGTTGCCTGCCTGCCAGCGTGTGTGCCAGGCCCACTTGCAAAGTGCCACCACTCATATCTGGTGTAACAGTAGTGTAAATTGAAAAAAATAAACTTTTTTGACTGTGAAACATCAGTCTGCTTTTGTAATCTAATTGCAGTTGCCTGCTTGTCAGCGTGTGTGCCAGGCCCACTTGCCCAGTGCCACCACTCATATCTGGTGTAACAGTAGTGTAAATTTAAAAAAAAAAAAACTTTTTTGACTGTGAAACATCAGTCTGCTAGTGTAATCTAATTGCAGTTGCCTGCCTGCCAGCGTGTGTGCTAGGCTCACAGCGTATACTGTGCCCACTTGCCCAGTGCCACCACTCATATCTGGTGTAACAGTAGGGTAAATTTAAAAAAAAAACCTCTTTTGACTGTGAAACATCAGTCTGCTTGTGTAATCTAATTGCAGTTGCCTGCCTGCCAGCGTGTGTGCCAGGCCCACTTGCCCAGTGCCGCCACTCATATCTGTTGTAACAGTAGTGTAAATTTAAAAAAAAAAACTTTTTTGACTGTGAAACATCAGTCTGCTTGTGTAATCTAATTGCAGTTGCCTGCCTGCCAGCGTGTGTGCCAGGCCCACTTGCCCAGCGCCACCACTCATATCTGTTGTAACAGTAGTGTAAATTTAAAAAAAAAACTTTTTTGACTGTGAAACATTAGTCTGCTAGTGTAATTTAATTGCAGTTGCCTGCCTGCCTGCCAGTGTGTGTGCCAGGCTCACAGCGTATACTGTGCCCACTTGCCCAATGCCACCACTCATATCTGGTGTAACAGTAGTGTAAATTTAAAAAAAAAAAACTTTTTGAGTGTGAAACATCAGTCTGCTAGTGTAATCTAATTGCAGTTGCCTGCCTGTCAGCGTGTGTGCCAGGCCCACTTGCCCAGTGCCACCACTCATATCTGGTGTAACAGTAGTGTAAATTTAAAAAAAAAAACTTTTTTGACTGTGAAACATCAGTCTGCTTGTGTAATCTAATTACAGTTGTCTGCTTGTCAGCGTGTGTGCCAGGCCCACTTGCCCAGTGCCACCACTCATATCTGGTGTAACAGTAGTGTAAATTTAAAAAAAAAAAACTTTTTTGACTGTGAAACATCAGTCTGCTAGTGTAATCTAATTGCAGTTGCCTGCCTGCCAGCGTGTGTGCTAGGCTCACAGCGTATACTGTGCCCACTTGCCCAGTGCCACCACTCATATCTGGTGTAACAGTAGTGTAAATTTAAAAAAAAAAACCTCTTTTGAGTGTGAAACATCAGTCTGCTTGTGTAATCTAATTGCAGTTGCCTGCCTGCCAGCGTGTGTGCCAGGCCCACTTGCCCAGTGCCGCCACTCATATCTGTTGTAACAGTAGTGTAAATTTAAAAAAAAAAAACCTTTTTTGACTGTGAAACATCAGTCTGCTAGTGTAATCTAATTGCAGTTGCCTGCCTGCCAACGTGTGTGCCAGGCTCACAGAGTATACTGTGCCCACTTGCCCAGTGCCCCCACTCATATCTGGTGTAACAGTAGTGTAAATTTAAAAAAAAAAACTTTTTTGACTGTGAAACATCAGTCTGCTAGTGTAATCTAATTGCAGTTGCCTGCCTGCCAGCGTGTGTGCCAGGCTCACAGCGTATACTGTGCCCACTTGCCCAGTGCCACCACTCATATCTGGTGTAACAGTAGTGTAAATTTAAAAAAAAAAACTTTTATGACTGTGAAACATCAGTCTGCTTGTGTAATCTAATTGCAGTTGCCTGCCTGCCAGCGTGTGTGCCAGGCCCACTTGCCCAGTGCCACCACTCATATCTGGTGTAACAGTAGTGTAAATTTAAAAAAAAAAAACTTTTTTGACTGTGAAACATCAGTCTGCTTGTGTAATCTAATTGCAGTTGCCTGCCTGCCAGCGTGTGTGCCAGGCCCACTTGCCCAGCGCCACCACTCATATCTGTTGTAACAGTAGTGTAAATTTAAAAAAAAAACTTTTTTGACTGTGAAACATTAGTCTGCTAGTGTAATTTAATTGCAGTTGCCTGCCTGCCTGCCAGTGTGTGTGCCAGGCTCACAGCGTATACTGTGCCCACTTGCCCAATGCCACCACTCATATCTGGTGTAACAGTAATGTAAATTTAAAAAAAAAAAACTTTTTTGACTGTGAAACATCAGTCTGCTTGTGTAATCTAATTGCAGTTGCCTGCCTGCCAGCGTGTGTGCCAGGCCCACTTGCCCAGTGCCACCACTCATATCTGGTGTAACAGTAGTGTAAATTTAAAAAAAAAAAACTTTTTGAGTGTGAAACATCAGTCTGCTAGTGTAATCTAATTGCAGTTGCCTGTCTGTCAGCGTGTGTGCCAGGCCCACTTGCCCAGTGCCACCACTCATATCTGGTGTAACAGTAGTGTAAATTTAAAAAAAAAAACTTTTTTGACTGTGAAACATCAGTCTGCTTGTGTAATCTAATTACAGTTGTCTGCTTGTCAGCGTGTGTGCCAGGCCCACTTGCCCAGTGCCACCACTCATATCTGGTGTAACAGTAGTGTAAATTTAAAAAAAAAAAACTTTTTTGACTGTGAAACATCAGTCTGCTAGTGTAATCTAATTGCAGTTGCCTGCCTGCCAGCGTGTGTGCTAGGCTCACAGCGTATACTGTGCCCACTTGCCCAGTGCCACCACTCATATCTGGTGTAACAGTAGTGTAAATTTAAAAAAAAAACCTCTTTTGACTGTGAAACATCAGTCTGCTTGTGTAATCTAATTGCAGTTGCCTGCCTGCCAGCGTGTGTGCCAGGCCCACTTGCCCAGTGCCGCCACTCATATCTGTTGTAACAGTAGTGTAAATTTAAAAAAAAAAAACCTTTTTTGACTGTGAAACATCAGTCTGCTAGTGTAATCTAATTGCAGTTGCCTGCCTGCCAGCGTGTGTGCCAGGCTCACAGAGTATACTGTGCCCACTTGCCCAGTGCCCCCACTCATATCTGGTGTAACAGTAGTGTAAATTTAAAAAAAAAAAACTTTTTTGACTGTGAAACATCAGTCTGCTAGTGTAATCTAATTGCAGTTGCCTGCCTGCCAGCGTGTGTGCCAGGCTCACAGCGTATACTGTGCCCACTTGCCCAGTGCCACCACTCATATCTGGTGTAACAGTAGTGTAAATTTAAAAAAAAAAACTTTTATGACTGTGAAACATCAGTCTGCTTGTGTAATCTAATTGCAGTTGCCTGCCTGCCAGCGTGTGTGCCAGGCCCACTTGCCCAGTGCCACCACTCATATCTGGTGTAGCAGTAGTGTAAATTTAAAAAAAAAAAACTTTTTTGACTGTGAAACATCAGTCTGCTTGTGTAATCTAATTGCAGTTGCCTGCCTGCCAGCGTGTGTGCCAGGCCCACTTGCCCAGTGCCACCACTCATATCTGGTGTAACAGTAGTGTAAATTTAAAAGAAAAAACTTTTTTGACTGTGAAACATCAGTCTGCTAGTGTAATCTAAATGCAGTTGCCTGCCTGCCTGCCAGCGTGTGTGCCAGGCTCACAGTGTATACTGTGCCCACTTGCCCAGTGCCACCACTCATATCTGGTGTAACAGTAGCGTAAATTTAAAAAAAAAAACTTTTATGACTGTGAAACATCAGTCTGCTTGTGTAATCTAATTGCAGTTGCCTGCCTGCCAGCGTGTGTGCCAGGCTCACAGCGTATACTGTGCCCACTTGCCCAGTGCCACCAAGCATATCTGGTGGCACAGTAGACTGCACGCGCAGTGCCCCAAATTTGAAGTAGGAGGACCGACCAAGCATCTTTTTCCATCTCCCGGTTCCTAAAATCCATGCCATATACACGTCCCCTGATAAGGGACATAACAGGGATTAAACTGATCAGAATAGTACTACTTAACACACCACTCATATCTGGTGGCACAGTAGATTGCACGCGCAGTGCCCCAAATTTGAAGTAGGAGGACCGACCAAGCATCTTTTTCCATCTCCCGGTTCCTAAAATCCATGCCATATACACGTCCCCTGATAGGGGACGTAACAGGGATTAAACTGATCAGAATAGTACTACTTAACACACCACTCATATCTGGTGGCACAGTAGATTTCACGCGGTGCTCTGACAAAATGCAGAAGGACATTTGGCAGACGGACATTTGGCAGACGGACATTTGGCCGACAGACAGAAAGCTAAAGAATGTTCCAATTTCGGCCGAGGGCAGATACGTTCCAGAGTGCTCTGTTCTAATCAGAGCCTCAGGCGCCGCAACTGCCTCTGGGAACCTTACCATGGGTCCTAGACCACACGTCTTGTAATTCTCTGTCTGGGAAATTATCTATCTATCAAATCTATCTATTTATCTATCAAATCTATCTATCTATTGTATCTATCAAATGAATCTATTGCATCTATTGATCTATCTATCTAATCTATGTATCTATCTATCTATCTATCAAATCTATCTATCTCGTGGCTGGACTGTTATCTGACAGCCACTTGTGTTTCAGCCATGCCATATACATATCCATGCCATATACACGTCCCCTGATAGGGGACGTAACAGGGATTAAACTGATCAGAATAGTACTACTTAACACACCACTCATATCTGGTGGCACAGTAGATTGCACGCGCAGTGCCCCAAATTTGAAGTAGGAGGACCGACCAAGCATCTTTTTCCATCTCCCGGTTCCTAAAATCCATGCCATATACACGTCCCCTGATAGGGGACATAACAGGGATTAAACTGATAGGAATAGTACTACTTAATACACCTTATAATAATGCAGAGAGAGGCAACACAGAGAGAGGAGTCTGAAGAAGAGGAGTCAGAGGAGGAAGGTGGCTTTGAGGAGGTGGAAGAACAAACACAGCAGGCGTCCCAGGGGGCTTGTTGTCACCTTTCGGGGACCCTTGGTGTTGTACGTGGCTGGGTGGAGGAAGAGACCTTCAATGACATCAGTGAGGACAAGGAATGGGACATGGCTAGCTTGCTATCCAACCTTGTGCAAATGGGGAGTTTGCGGTTGTGCAAATGGACTGTTTGCGGTTGTTTGTGGTTCGTTAAAGGGACAGTCTAGGCCAAAATAAACTTTCATGATTCAGATAGAGCATGTAAATTTAAACAATTTTCCAATTTATTTATTTATTTATTTTTTTAAATATTTTTTAAATATTTTTTTCTTTATTGAATAGAAATTCACCGTACAGTAATATTAGAGTAGCATTACATCAGAACATATCATATAACATAGTATAACAGTATGTTTGGTTAATAGAAATATACATTGCACATATTGGAATAATCAGAAATAGTAAAATAGGTGTGTCATAAGTGTACATTCTCATAGTAGTCAGTATTGAAACAAAAAAAAAAAAACAGGTATCGGGAATCCAACACGGCCCACGTACAAATTTGTCAGACAACTGAATAAATAGGGATTATACACATCTCCCCCAGATAGGGAGTAAAGAAAGAGATACAAAGAAGAAAGAAGGAGGCAGAGGAAAAAGAGAGAGAGAGAGAAAAGAAAAA
Source organism: Bombina bombina (assembly GCF_027579735.1). Classification (NCBI taxonomy): domain Eukaryota; kingdom Metazoa; phylum Chordata; class Amphibia; order Anura; family Bombinatoridae; genus Bombina; species Bombina bombina. Next base: position 264,467,658 of record NC_069504.1, on the reverse strand, counting down.
AAAAAAAAAAGGGGGGGGGGAGAAGGAAAGGGAACGGAACGGGGGAGGAGACAGCATGAACTCTCTCCTCCTATTTCAGGGGTAGATCACGCTACTGAAGGGTCTCACTCATCGGAGCTCAAACCAGTCAGACCACATCTCCCAGTAAGAGTCCAGGGTACCGTTTTCGCCGGCGACATATCTCTCCATCGTAGCGAAATGATTTATCACATCACAGATCTCATTTAGATTTGGAGGCTCAGTTTGTTTCCAAGCCCGAGCTATGCACAGTTTAGTCGCTGCCAGGACGTAAATTAGGAATTTCTTGGTATTCAAGGAGAAAGACCTCGGAAGAATATGGAGCAAGGCCATCCCAGGCGTCAGGTGGACATCGAGATTCATGGAGCTGAGCAATAATTCAACCTCATTCCATAGGGAGGTGATCTTCGGACAACTCCACCATACATGGATGTCAGAGCACTCACCATTACACTGTCTCCAGCACTCTCTGGTGGAGGACGGGAACATCGCTGCCAATCGGGTTGGGACTCTATACCATTTCAACACCCCTTTCATATATGTCTCAAAGACTGTGACGCAGTGAAGCGTCTTTTTAGTGAGAGTAATTGCTTAGGCAAGGTCTTCTTCAGGAATAGAGATGTTGAGCTCACGACACCAAGCACGTATCTGCCATGGTACACCTGGTGTACAGTCATTTAGAAGTGTGGTATAGTGAAACGAAATGGGACGAGATCTCAGTGCACCCGTACACCACCTAGACTCCCATCCTGTCTTCCCTCTGAGAGCAGTCGTGGGGAATCTCCTAGCCTTGACAACACTGAGCACTCTGAAGCTCTCGAAGCGGAACCATAGGGGGTTGTCCCCCCCGGGCTCCGCTAGTTGTGAAGCCGTCGTAAGGGTACCCGAGTGATACAGATCAGAAACCTTCATGATGTCTTTACTTTTCCAGAAATCAAAATGAATCTCCGGTGAGTTCCAGAGTAAACCCCTCAAGCTCTGAATAGGAGAAGGGTAGGGTGAAACACCCTGTCTGTGGCGAAGCTCGTACCAGATACGTAAAGATTGACTGACAATAGGATTATGGATCTTAGCTAAGAGGTTCACATGCTTGGGTACCCAGATGGCATCTCGGAGGTCTAGATCTACCGGCAGAGCTAGTTGTTCCAAGTAATACCAGCCTGGTCTATCCGTCTCTACTCCCCATGCAGTGATATGTGTAAGTCTCGTTGCTTCATAATAGAGATATATGTTTGGAAACGCAAAACCTCCCTTGGAGAAGGGTCTCTGGAGGATTTTATATGCTATTCGAGGAATCCCGCGTCCCCACACATATCTGAGGAAGACTCTATGGATCTGTTGAAGAATCCGATGAGGCACATTAAAGGGGAGGCAGCGGAATATGCATAAAGCCTTCGGGAGGAGTGACATCTTAAGCGTGGCGACACGGCCTAGCCATGAAATCTCACGATGGTCCCATGATATCGCCAAGGATTTAATTTTGGCCGTCAACTTATCAAAGTTAAGTTTGGTCATGGTGTCTGTGTTGTCACTGAGCATTACACCTAAGTGAGTTAGGTAATTTGTAGACCACTGGAAGTCAAATTTGTCCCGCAGTGCATTTAGTCGCTCTGTGGGAATATTCATGGCGTATGCTTCAGTCTTAGCTACATTAGACTTGTAATAGCTATACCGGCCAAATTTATCAATTAGGTCAAAGACCCTCGAGATCGAAGACTCCGGGTTAGTCAATAGAAGGGTCACGTCATCTGCAAAGAGGGCAATCTTTTCTTCACGTGACCGATATGTAACACCAGTAATTCCTTCTGATAGACGTATTGCTTGAGCAAAGGGTTCCATCACTAGGGAGAAAATTAAAGGGGAAAGGGGACATCCCTGTCTGGTGCCATTGGAGATGTTTATTACCGGTGAGCAGAAACCTGGGCCCCTGATACGAGCATGGGGCGAAGTGTAGAGGGCCTGAATGGCTACAACGATTTGGGGAGGAAAGTTGAACACTCTGAGGACTTCCCATAGGTACTCCCACCGTACCCTGTCGAAGGCCTTTTCGGCGTCCAAGGACAGGGCAACCAGTGGGGTACCATTCCTTCGGGCATCTGAAAAAATCGTAATTAGGCGCCTCGTATTGTCCGGCCCCTGGCGACCTTTAGTAAAGCCGACCTGGTCCGACTGTATTAGGGAAGGTAATAGGTTAACTAGCCTGTCTGCCAGGAGTTTCGAATAGAGTTTCATGTCAACGTTTATTAACGAGATCGGGTGATAACTACTGCATAGCGTCACATCTTTATTTGGTTTAGGAATAGCGACTATTGACGCTTCAAGGTTTTCTCTTAATATTTGGCCATCTGACTTAATTTAGTTAAAGAGTTGACCTAGCACCGGAGTCAATAATCTCGAAAATTTCTTATAGAAGGCTCCAGGGAAACCATCCGGCCCCGGGGCTTTGTTGTTTTTCAAATTCTTAAGGAGTAAAGAAATTTCCCTGTCAGTGAACGGTGTTAGGAGAGATTCACCATCTTCCTCCAAAAGTGTCTGGAGACCGAGCTCCTTAAGGAAGTCGCCAATTTCCGTAGTCGTGGCCGATCGAGGGAGCTCACTTTTGGAAATGTTATATAGTTTGTCATAGAACAAAGCAAAAGCTGATCCAATGGCAGCTGGGGCATAGACTTTCTTTCCATCTTGTGTGATGTAAGGTATTCTTGCTGTGGCTGTTCGCTTTCTCAATTTACCAGCCAAAAGCGAATCTGCCCTATTACTTTTGTGGTATAGAAGTTGTTTGAAAACTGAGAGAGCCTTTTGAATTCTCTGTAATTCCAGTTCCTTAATCTGACTTCTCAGACCCTGTACCTTAATAGAGAGTGCCTGGGTGGGGTTTTGTCTGTTAAGTGTTTCGGCCACCCGGAGATCACAATGGAGCTTACCCAAGGGAGCTCCCTTCATACAACGTAATTCTGCCACCTTAGTAATACAAAAACCTCGTAGGTAAGCTTTCAAGGCCGCAAATCTAATCTGGTGGGACGTTTGCCCCTCTCGATTGTCTTGCAGGAACTTAGTTATTTCCTCCTCAAGCCCCAGTAGGAAGGAAGTATCCTTCCACAAAAACCGAGGGAACCTCCAGTAAGGTCTATCAATAGACGCTCTCGGGCCAAACAGCCTGGAATGTGACGGCGTCATGATCCGACCAGGTACAATAGTGTATACACGCCTCATTGATAGAGTTCAGCGTCCATGAATCAACAAAAAAATAATTGAGTCTGGAGTAGGACCTATGGGAGGCTGAGAAGTATGTGAAATCTTTCACTTCAGGATGGTGTGCCCGCCATACATCAAAAAGAGAATGTTGTGCAATCAAATGTTGAAACTTCGGGGCCACCGATATGGTATAGGGGTCAATCCGTTTGTTGGAAGGGACCTTCTTGTCGAGGAGAGGATCCCAAACAAGGTTGAAATCGCCCCCTAGGACCAGGGTGCCTTGCTTCAATCTATCAACTAAGAGAAGAGTCCTTTTCAAGAAGGAAACCTGTCTTTGGTTAGGGCTGTATACATTGACTAGAGTGACCAATTGTTCATTAAGTTTCCCTATCAAGATAAGGAAACGCCCGTCCATGTCTCTTTCCACATGAACCAAATGGAATGCAACCCTTTTGTTAATCAGGATAGAAACGCCTCTCGTTTTGTCTTTATAGGTAGAATGGAATATTTCAGAGTAATCTGAGAACTTGAGTGTAGGCATATGGGCAGTCGACCAATGGGTCTCTTGCAAATAGACTACATCAGGGTTACGAGATTTAAGAAAGTTTCTCAACAGACTACGCTTGTTAGGGGAGTTCAGACCCTTCACATTCAAAGTGAGGAAGGTTAGCGCCATAGTAGGTTTGTTTCTGTTTTGCACCGTTCAGGAAAAGAAGGGAGAGAAGGGGAGGAAGAGAGAGAAAAAATTTTTTAAAAAAAATTAACACACCAAGGGTGGGAAGAGAGAGGGGTAAGTAGGAAGAATAGGGGAAGAGAGATAAGATACTGAAATACAGAGGAAGATGTGTTATCCAAGAGCTAGACCCCTGCAAGGAGTTAGGGACCAGCCAATGGAGTACTGATCAAGTATGAAATCACGTCTGGATTCTAGCTAATAATGTAGGGAAATAAGGTAGAAATTTAGAATCTGTGTTCACGTGTTTACAATTAGACATGTGCGGTTCAATTCGGATTTATTCGGAAATTCGGAAAATTCGGTAAATTCGGAGATTCGGATCGATTCGGATTTCCGAATTAAAATACTTCCGAATCTACCGAATGAATCCGAAATAGCTGCCGTATCTCCGAATAAATCCGAATTAGCTCGGTAAAATTCGGCATTTCCCCATAGGAAACAATGGGAGTTTCGGCTGAAAAAAAAGCCTAACACCGCAGCCCCATTGTTTCCTATGGGGAAACACTAAGTCTGCACCTAACACCCTAACATGTACACCGAGTCTCTAAACACCCCTAATCTAACACTTATTAACCCCTAATCTGCCGCCCCCGCTATCGCTGACACCTGCATTATTTTATTAACCCCTAATCTGCCGACCGAATATCGCCGCCACCTACATTATAGCTATTAACCCCTAATCTGCTGTCCCTAACACCGCCGACCCCTACATTATAGTTATTAACCCCTAATCTGCCCCCCCCAACGTCGCCGCAATCTAACTACAAGTATTAACCCCTAATCTGCCGACCCGATATTGCCGCCGCCTACATTATAGCTATTAACCCCTAATCTGCTGTCCCTAACACCGCCGACCCCTACATTATAGTTATTAACCCCTAATCTGCCCCCCCAATGTCACCGCAATCTAACTACAAGTATTAACCCCTAATCTGCCGACCCGATATCGCCGCCGCCTACATTATAGCTATTAACCCCTAATCTGCTGTCCTTAACACCGCCGACCCCTACATTATAGTTATTAACCCCTAATCTGCCCCCCCAACGTCGCCGCAATCTAACTACAAGTATTAACCCCTAATCTGCCGTCCGCAAATCGCCGCCACTATAATAAACGTATTAACCCCTAAACCGCCGCACTCCCGCCTCGCAAACACTATAATACATTTTATTAACCCCTAATCTGCCCTCCCTAACATTGCCGCCACCTACCTACAATTATTAACCCCTAATCTCTTGCCCACAACGTCGCCGCTACTATAATAAGGTTATTAACCCCTAAACCTAAGTCTAACCCTAACACTAACAACCCATAACTTAAATATAATTTAAATAAAACGAAATAAATTTACTATAGTTAAATAAATGAATCCTATTTAAAACTAAATACTTACCTGTAAAATAAACCCTAATATAGCTGCAATATAACTAATAGTTACATTGTAGCTATTTTAGCATTTATATTTATTTTACAGGCAACTTTGTATTTATTTTAACTAGGTACAATAGCTATTAAATAGTTATTGACTAATTAATAGCTACCTAGTTAAAATAATTACAAAATTACCTGTAAAATAAATCCTAACCTAAGTTACAATTAAACCTAACACTACACTATCATTAAATAAATTAACTACAAGTACCTACAATTATCTACAATTAAATAAACTAAAGTACAAAAAAACCCACTAAATTACAAAAAAAAACAAACACTAAATTACAAAAAATAAAAAAATATTACAAGAATTTTAAACTAATTACACCTAATCTAAGCCCCCTAATAAAATAAAAAAGCCCCCCCCCCCAAAAAAAATGCCCTACCCTATACTAAATTACAAAAGTTAACAGCTCTATTACCTTACCAGCCCTTAAAATGGCCTTTTGCGGGGCATGCCCCAAAGAAAACAGCTCTTTTGCCTGTAAAAAAAAACACAATAATACCCCCCCCCCACATTACAACCCACCACCCACATACCCCTACTCTAACCCAAACCCCCCTTAAATAAACCTAACACTACCCCCCTGAAGATCTCCCTACCTTGAGTCGTGTTCACCCAGCCGGGCCGAAGTCTTCATCCGATGGGGCAGAAGAGTACATCCAGACCGGCAGAAGTCTTCATCCAAGCGAGGCAAGAAGAGGTCTTCCATCCATCATACAAGTACCAAAATACAAACAAACACTAAATTACCAAAAATAATAAAATATTACAATAATTTTAAACTAATTACACCTAATCTAAGCCCCCTACTAGCTATTAATATAGCTACAATATAACTAATAGTTACATTGTAGCTATTTTAGGATTTATAATTATTTTACAGGCAACTTTGTATTTATTTTAACTAGGTACAATAGTTATTAAATATTTAATAACTATTTAATAACTACCTAGCTAAAATAAATACAAATTTACCTGTAAAATAAATCCTAACCTAAGTTACAATTACACCTAACACTACACTATAATTAAATAAATGAATCCTATTTAAAACTAAATACTTACCTGTAAAATAAACCCTAATATAGCTGCAATATAACTAATAGTTACATTGTAGCTATTTTAGCATTTATATTTATTTTACAGGCAACTTTGTATTTATTTTAACTAGGTACAATAGCTATTAAATAGTTATTGACTAATTAATAGCTACCTAGTTAAAATAATTACAAAATTACCTGTAAAATAAATCCTAACCTAAGTTACAATTAAACCTAACACTACACTATCATTAAATAAATTAACTACAAGTACCTACAATTAAATACAATTAAATAAACTAAACTAAAGTACAAAAAACCCCCCACTAAATTACAAAAAATAAAAAAATATTACAAGAATTTTAAACTAATTACACCTAATCTAAGCCCCCTAATAAAATAACAAAGCCCCCCAAAATAAAAAAATGCCCTACCCTATACTAAATTACAAAAGTTAACAGCTCTATTACCTTACCAGCCCTTAAAAGGGCCTTTTGCGGGGGCATGCCCCAAAGAAAACAGCTCTTTTGCCTGTAAAAAAAAAACACAATACCCCCCCCACATTACAACCCACCACCCACATACCCCTACTCTAACCCAAACCCCCCTTAAATAAACCTAACACTACCCCCCTGAAGATCTCCCTACCGTGTCTTCACCCAGTGGGCCGAAGTCTTCATCCGATGGGGCAGAAGAGGACATCCAGACCGGCAGAAGTCTTCATCCAAGCGGGGCAAGAAGAGGTCTTCCATCCATCAGAAGTCTTGATCAAGGCGGCATCTTCTCTGTTCATCCATCCGGAGCGGAGTGGCAGCATCCTGAAGAGACATCCGACGCAGAGCATCCTCTTCTTTCTTGATCCGACGACTCAATGACTGTACCTTTAAGTGACGTCATCCAAGATGGCGTCCCTTGAATTCCGATTGGCTGATAGGATTCTATCAGCCAATCGGAATTAAGGTAGGAATATTCTGATTGGCTGATGGAATCAGCCAATCAGATTCAAGTTCAATCCGATTGGCTGATCCAATCAGCCAATCAGATTGACCTCACATTCTATTGGCTGGTAAGGTAATAGAGCTGTTAACTTTTGTAATTTAGTATAGGGTAGGGCATTTTTTTTATTTTGGGGGGCTTTGTTATTTTATTAGGGGGCTTAGATTAGGTGTAATTAGTTTAAAATTCTTGTAATATTTTTTTATTTTTTGTAATTTAGTGGGGGGTTTTTTGTACTTTAGTTTAGTTTATTTAATTGTATTTAATTGTAGGTACTTGTAGTTAATTTATTTAATGATAGTGTAGTGTTAGGTTTAATTGTAACTTAGGTTAGGATTTATTTTACAGGTAATTTTGTAATTATTTTAACTAGGTAGCTATTAAATAGTCAATATCTATTTAATAGCTATTGAACCTAGTTAAAATAAATAAAAAGTTGCCTGTAAAATAAATATAAATGCTAAAATAGCTACAATGTAACTATTAGTTATATTGCAGCTATATTAGGGTTTATTTTACAGGTAAGTCTTTAGTTTTATATAGGATTCATTTATTTAATTAATTTAATGATAGTGTAGTGTTAGGTGTAATTGTAACTTAGGTTATGATTTATTTTACAGGTAAATTTGTATTTATTTTAGCTAGGTAGTTATTAAATAGTTATTAACTATTTAATAACTATTGTACCTAGTTAAAATAAATACAAAGTTGCCTGTAAAATAAATATAAATCCTAAAATAGCTACAATGTAACTATTAGTTATATTGTAGCTATATTAATAGCTAGTAGGGGGCTTAGATTAGGTGTAATTAGTTTAAAATTATTGTAATATTTTATTATTTTTGGTAATTTAGTGTTTGTTTGTATTTTGGTACTTGTATGATGGATGGAAGACCTCTTCTTGCCCCGCTTGGATGAAGACTTCTGCCGGTCTGGATGTCCTCTTCTGCCCCATCGGATGAAGACTTCGGCCCGGCTGGGTGAACACGACTCAAGGTAGGGAGATCTTCAGGGGGGTAGTGTTAGGTTTATTTAAGGGGGGTTTGGGTTAGAGTAGGGGTATGTGGGTGGTGGGTTGTAATGTGGGGGGGGTATTGTGTTTTTTTTTACAGGCAAAAGAGCTGTTTTCTTTGGGGCATGCTCCGCAAAAGGCCCTTTTAAGGGTTGGTAAGGTAATAGAGCTGTTAACTTTTGTAATTTAGTATAGGGTAGGGCATTTTTTTTTATTTTGGGGGGCTTTGTTATTTTATTAGGGGGCTTAGATTAGGTGTAATTAGTTTAAAATTCTTGTAATATTTTTTTATTTTTTGTAATTTAGTGTTTGTTTTTTTGTAATTTAGTGGGGGGGGGTTGTACTTTAGTTTATTTAATTGTAGATAATTGTAGGTACTTGTAGTTAATTTATTTAATGATAGTGTAGTGTTAGGTTTAATTGTAACTTAGCTTAGGATTTATTTTACAGGTAATTTTGTAATTATTTTAACTAGGTAGCTATTAATTAGTCAATAACTATTTAATAGCTATTGTACCTAGTTAAAATAAATACAAAGTTGCCTGTAAAATAAATATAAATATAGTTTTAAATAGGATTCATTTATTTAACTATAGTAAATTTATTTCGTTTTATTTAAATTATATTTAAGTTAGGGGGTGTTAGTGTTAGGGTTAGACTTAGGTTTAGGGGTTAATAACCTTATTATAGCGGCGACGTTGGGGGCGGGAGATTAGGGGTTAATAATTGTAGGTAGGTGGCTGCGATGTTAGGGAGGGCAGATTAGGGGTTAATAAAATGTATTATAGTGTTTGCGAGGCGGGAGTGCGGCGGTTTAGGGGTTAATACATTTATTATAGTGGCGGCGATTTGCAGTCGGCAGATTAGGGGTTAATACATGTAGTTAGATTGTGGCGACGTTTGAGGGGGCAGATTAGGGGTTAATAACTATAATGTAGGGGTCGGCGGTGTTAGGGACAGCAGATTAGGGGTTAATAGCTATAATGTAGGCGGCGGTGATATCGGGTCAGCAGATTAGGGGTTAATACTTGTAGCTAGATTGCGGCGACATTGGGGGGGCAGATTAGGGGTTAATAACTATAATATAGGGGTCGGCCGTGTTAGGGACAGCAGATTAGGGGTTAATAGCTATAATGTAGGCGGCGGCGATATCGGGTCGGCAGATTAGGGGTTAATACTTGTAGTTAGATTGCAGCGACGTTGGGGGGGGGCAGATTAGGGGTTAATAACTATAATGTAGGGGTCGGCGGTGTTAGGGACAGCAGATTAGGGGTTAATAGCTATAATGTAGGCGGCGGCGATATCGGGTCGGCAGATTAGGGGTTAATACTTTTAGTTAGATTGCGGCGGCGTTGGGGGGGGCAGATTAGGGGTTAATAACTATAATGTAGGGGTCGGCGGTGTTAGGGACAGCAGATTAGGGGTTAATAGCTATAATGTAGGCGACGGCGATATCGGGTCGGCAGATTAGGGGTTAATACTTGTAGTTAGATTGCGGCGACGTTGGGGGGGCAGATTAGGGGTTAATAACTATAATGTAGGGGTCGGCGATGTTAGGGACAGCAGATTAGGGGTTAATAGTTATAATGTAGGTTGCGGCGATATCCGATCGGCAGATTAGGGGTTAAATAATGTTATTATAGGGTTTGCGATGTCGGGGGGCCTCGGTTTAGTGGTTCATAGGTAGTTTATGGGTGTTAGTGACTTAGTGTACTAAAACATACCGAATTTTGGAACCGAATAGAACCGAATTCAGCCGAATCAGAATAAATCCGAAACGAATTTATTCGGATCCGAATAAATCCGAAACGAATTTATTCAAATTTTGCCGAATCCGATTCGATCAGAACCGAAATTTGAAAAGTCCGAATCGATCCGAACCGAAAACGAACCAAATTTTTTAGCCGTGCACATGTCTATTTACAATGTAAACTACAATTCTGGGGGGGGGGGGTGAGAACCCGTTGGGTAGGGTTACTTAAGTTTTTAAGTAGATAATCGTGGTAGCCAGCAGCTACGGGGTACTTAACATAGATGAATTCTAAAATTTCCTGACAAAAACATTACTAAGAATCAAGAAACAATTAACTAGTTAAATTAGGGGTATAGGGGGGACAGTCCAAATGTAATAATAAGCCTGGACCCATGTTGATGTCGGGACTTAACCTGTGGGACCTGTCATGATGTATGTGGAGGTTTATTGGGGTAGGTAATCACCAATGGTAAGGACTTTAGGGAGAAGTGAGTAGGTCGTGATCTATATCTGAATGTACTAAAAAGTCATAATACCAGAATAAACACTTACAAATTGGTGTACAATAAGATAAACAGAGAAAACATATAACTGTGGAACCTGCATAGGAGCAAAAACATATACAAGTCAATGCATTACAACCTAGAAAAAAAAAAAAAAAAGGGGGGGGGAGGGGGGAAGGGATGGGGAAGGGCTACTCTCTGGGGGTGTCATACATGATATTAAAATCTTTGTCAATTGTGGGGTGTTAGCATATCCTATATATGCAGCATATTGTGAGGAGGCTTAAAGGTATGGTCCATACATCAATAATGGGGGGGGGGAGGAGGAGAGAGAGAAAAAAAAAATCATTGAGTTAAATTCAAACCTTGGTATTTAAATCAGAGAATGAAATACATCACATCACAACAACAAAAAAGGAACTTTTACATTTCTCGATACATTTATTTTCCCCTTTATCATTCCCTCAACCCCTCTCTCTCCACAACCTGGTGGACCTCAGGTCTTGGGGAGTCATTATGGCCCATAGACTGTTGGGAAACTGGACAGGGTCCCAAATAATAATATCAGGGGGTTTTCTATAACCAAAGATAAACATTCTATGGAGTTGCCAGCCACCCTGTCAGGAAAAAAGAAACATGGATCCAAGCAAAAACATAGCAAAAGAAGATACAGTCCCCCCTTTACCAACTAGGATACTTATCGTCCTGGGTTAATCAGTCATTCAGAATCTGGAACAGGAGACTCCGGCCGGAGTAAACCAGCCGTAGAGGATGAAGTAGGGTCTGAAGGAAAACTAAAGGCAAAAGATGGTGTCTTATGGTTAGGTGATCTCTGTGGTAGAGGTTGCCACTCAGAAGCAGGTCTAATAAGTGTAGACTGGGACTTTACGTGAGCAGCCTGTGGAGTTGCAGAAGGCTTCTCCCCTGAAGGCGGAGGGTGACCCCTAGGCCCTGGTGTGTGGAGTAAATCCCATTCTTTGAGATATTGACGAGCTCTATCCGGAGTGTTAGCAGCCAAAAGGTGGTTATCTTTGTGGATGAGGAGCTTTGTTGGATACCCCCATCTGTATTTAATTCCCTGCTGTCAAAGGATTTTAGTAACCTCTCTAAATGTGGCTCTCTTTTGGATGGTAAACTGAGAGAGGTCTGGAAAGACTTGAATGTCCCTGAATTTTTCGGGTAAAGCAGGGTTGGAAAACATTGCCTTGGCAATCTGCTCTTTATATGTGAAAAAATGGAAGCGGGCTATCACATCTCTGGGCTTTTCAGATGGAATATTTCGCCCTCTAGGTAGCCTGTGGACTCTGTCAAGCAAATTTTCATTAGGCAGTTGTGGTGCTTTGAGATGGCCGCAGAATTCGGCTAAGAAAGATTCTAAGTCAGCAGCGGGGATTTCTTCTGAGATTCCTCGGAATCTGAGGTTGTTGCGGCTGGAGCGATCCTCAATGTCAGCCATCTTTGCTTCCACTGTGTCTAGCATATCAACCACTACATGGGAATGGTTAGAGAGATGTGCCTGTTCTACCGCCAGATCCTCTTGTTTTTGCTCCAGGGCCTCAACTCTCTCGCTGATTGTGCCTATGTCTTTTCGCAGATCTGCAATAGAACTTTTAAAAGTCTTAGTGAGAGATTCTTGCAGGTTAGTGATTTTTTGGGTGATTGTGTTGACAATTTCAGATGCCATAGTAGATGGAAGTTCTCCTGTTGTCTGAGAATACTGGTCAAACAGCTCACTTTCGGCGTGTGGAGGGATATTCAGAGACTCTGAGCTTGGCTGTCTGTCTGCCTGGGATTTAGGCTTAAAGTGATCAGACATGGACTTTTTATATTCAGCTTGGTTTACAGTCTTTCGTCTAGAGCCCAGTGGCATGATAAATAACTGTTTGCGGTTCCCTCTCGCTCAGACTGTATACAGTATATACATTTAAAAGTGAGCCATAACCCAGGGTAAAGTAGTTATCAGGTGTAGAAGTTTTAAGACATAGTAGAAGGGAAGAGGGACCAGGCCCCCTTAACTATTTCCCCCTTTCGCCAGGCTGCCTGCAGGTTCACATAGTGGGAGCTATAAGAGCCTTATAGCCCTGCTTAAATATTTTATAAGCTGTCCAGAAGAATTGTATACTTATGGCGTAGGGCCCACACCTACAGTATGCAGTTGTTGAAAATTAATTGTTATTATCAATCTTCATTCAGGATACATTTACATAGCACCACTATCTAGGGAAAGCAGCTTAGAAATCAGGACCATATGTAATTTACGGTAAATACCAATCCAAATTTTAATCTCTGGTTCATAGATGAAGAGAGAAACACGGTAAATACCAATCCAGCTATTGCAGATGAGACAGAATCTACAGCTTGTATGTTATTGAATGAACACCCACGCAGGGAAAACACTTGTGGGGCAGTGATATATCTTGATCTATAAAAGTCCTTGTGGGTTTGTGTCATTAGCCTATGGTACAAGGAAGATAGTATGCTGTACTGTTGATAAAGGCACAGATTGAGTGACACTTATATCAGGGGCTAACAACTTTCTACTCACATATTGCCACGTGGGATGTTGCTGACTGTAATATGTCTGCCCAACTTCTGGAAAGAAAAAAAGCACTGTCCATCAATCCTCACCCTCTCCTATAGAGTGTATGTTGGTCCGCAGGGTTAGTCAGAGGGTTTGCTGGTGTTGGGAAAGTTTTTGGAAATCAGGCCCAGAATCGAGTGCCGATGTAGGCCGCAGCCGCGGCTTTTCCTACAAAACGCTCTGGTACTCCCAGGTGGCCTGAATTTGCGCCGCAAAATATCCCACAAAAAGAGTAAGGGGCAACTCCAGGCGACCCCGCAAATTGTCTGAGGTGGTTTGTGAGCAGTTTTGTTGCTCTTAGTTGATGTAAAAGGCCTAAATACACTTTTTTAGGAGCAGAGCTCTGTCTCTACACGTCTTGTCAGTTCAGCTGCTGGCTCCGCCCCCCCAATTTACTTTTATCACCAATTTTGCTTTGTTCTCTTGGTATTCTTAGTTGAAAGCTTAACCACCTAGGAGGTTCATATGCTAATTTCTTAGACCTTGAAGCCCACCTCTTTCAGATTGCATATTAACAGTTTTTCACCACTAGAGGGTGTTAGTTCACGTATTTCATATAGATAACACTGTGCTTGTGCACGAGAAGTTATCTGGGAGCAGGCACTGATTGGCTAGACTGCAAGTCTGTCAAAAGAACTGAAAAAAGGGGCAGTTTGCAGAGGCTTAGATACAAGATAATCACAGAGGTTAAAAGTATATTATTATAAATGTGTTAGTTATGCAAAACTGGGAAATGGGTAATAAAGGGATTATTTATCTTTTAAAACAATAAAAATTTTGGTGTAGACTGTCCCTTTAAACGGGGAGTTTGGTCTGTCACTGTGAAGCGGGCGTAACCCTTACACTACCTGATCGATACAACATCATACCTGATGTTTTAAAGCACGTTATTCCAAACAATTTAGCAATGTTAGGTGATTTATGCCCTTTATGGATTAAAACCAGACTCTGCATCAACTATGTAATTTTCCATGGGAGTTTTGCCATGGATCCCCCTCCGGCATGCCACAGTCCAGGTGTTAGTACCCTTGAAACAACTTTTCCATCACTATTGTGGCCAGAAAGAGTCCCTGTGGGTTTTAAAATTCGCCTGCCTATTGAAGTCTATGGCGGTTCGCCCGGTTCGCCTGTTCGCGAACAGTTGTGGAAGTTCACATCCGCCATTCGCGAACGCAAACTTTTAGGTTTGCGACATCACTAGTAATGACGTATGCATCGATCTGTGTTGGATTGAGACCGACGGATCGTATGTTACGTCACAGATTTCAACTTTTGCCTGTAGGCTTTGATAACTAGGTCGGATCAAGCTTGGATCAACCTCGTCACAATTACGCTGCGGAATTCCAGCGTATTTGCAGTTGACGGCTTGATAAATATCCCCCTACATATAGAATACTGATTTTCACCTTTATTATATATTTTGTTACTAAACAATACTACTAACTGTCTGAATTACAAACTATTTTCAAACATAATTTGTGATTATTTTTTTTTCAGGAAAGTTATTTTTTTTGCCAAAAACTAAATGAGAGCTTATAGTCTCTTGATGTGCTTTCCTCTGTTCTATTCATTGTGCTTATATCCGATATCACTTCCATTACCAACCTCTCCATTGTGTTTGGCTCTGAACCGTGTACACTCAAAGCAATTACAGACTCTCCTGGTGGTTGCTGAATACATCAATAATCTTGTTGCCAGTTCACAGTTTTGCGGTTGTCACATTTCCAGCATTCAATAAGCCAGCAAACTCCTTCTGTAAAGGGCTTTTCTCATTATTTTAAGCATAATTATTATGTCACTCTGGATCAATTTCAATCAATCTGTTGCACTTCCTGACATTAAATTGCATTTTAGGAAAACATATGACAAAGTCAATGATATTCAAATATTACAATTATATTATTACCTTTTAATATGTTTTTGCATTCTATCTGTTTTTTAAATGAATTAAAAGAAATGTGTTTAGAAAGGATTATTCTGGGATTATTTTCATTCTATTGAACATCTATTATTAATACAAGAAATCCCTAGAAACATTTTAATTCAACTGTGCCAAATACTGGCCAGCATGGTGTAGGCCGTGCAATGTGAATATTGCCAAGTGTTATCTACTTTTTTAACTAAATAGTAACATTCTTTTTAGTTCTTGCTGTAATGGTCAATCTGTAGCATTGTGTTATACCCAAATGTTTCTTTAATTTAAAATAAATGGAAATGATTTTCTACTGACAGACAGTACTGAATGAGCATAGATGACATAAAAAAATACAGCTTTGCATTTGAAACAACTACTTATAGTTAAATATAGAGACCCAGTGATACTGAAGCCTTGTCAATATATTTATCAGCAAGCTTTCTAAGCCAATGAGAAGTCATATTTAAGGTAATATTCAGCTTGTTTTCCATATATGCATTTGTAATGGTTATGAATGATAGAATATGATGCATATATCAGATAAGCAACGTTCATTATTTTAATGACTTCTATGTGCCTTATAAATGTGTATAGTGAGATGACCTCCCCTCTTCTGGGGCATAAGTCTGAGAGGGGATTGAATTTGCTTTATTTGCCTGAAGGTGCAGTTTGGACACAAGCTGTGTTAGGAGAGGAGAAAAGGACTTACACACAGTCACATTGGGAGTCTCCATCTTTGGAGAGGACATAGAAAGCCATGCAGATTTGGTGCTCTGTGCGTGGAACTAAAGAGCTGTCTGATACTAAACTGAACCAGCACCAAAAACTGCTCCATAAAGTTGTGCAGACAAGGAGATCCCTGGACAGACAAGTTCCTGAGTATCACTGTAACCTGAATGCACTGGTGTTGAAACCTGAAGACATCACTCTTAGCATAGTATAATCTTAGTGTAACTTTGTTATCTATAACTGTTGTAATCACACTCTTAGATATATTGCTAATATCGCTGCAGATTTAGTAAAATATTTCATTCTATATTACAATCGTCTATGTCTCATTGGTATATAAAGATACCAAATATCAGACATCCCAAGTCTCCCTGAAGTTCAGGGAGTCTCCCTGATTGTAATAGCGGCTCCCTGATGCCAGCAAATGGAGTGCAATCTCCCTGAAATTCCAAGTACTATGATCCAATGTGGCCAAAATCCGGAAAAGTGTTTCTTTAAAGAATGCCTTTAGTTGCTGGGACGTTATAGAACTCTCAAAGCATGCATCAGTAGCCAAAAAGCCCCCACTGATTTTAATAAAATAAAACACAAATACTACCTTATTTACTGCACATAATTAAACTTCGTATTCTAAAATATTTGAGCATTCAAGCGTACGATCACTGGAAAATAGGTTTGTTGTATGTGGTTGTGCAATAAAGCTACTTTTTTTTTAATGTGACTTTAGTGGGAAGCTACTTTAATGATAAGTCTCTTATTTAGGGTTTCAAGGTGTCCAATATATAACTGAGAGGGGTGGGGGGGTGGGGGGGGCGGCGGCGCAGTAGCAGCAGAAGCCACCTCCCTGAAATGAGTTTTTGCAGGTTGGGATGTCTGAAATATATATATGTGTGTGTGTGTAAATTTAATGTTATAAGGTTTCCCTGCTAATCTTATATTTAATTAATAGAAATGGTCAATATTTCACTGTATTAACCCTTTCTTTATAAGAATCAGGCCACGGTCACAACATTTGGTGGTGTGTAAACTTAGCAAGTAAAAAGCATTAATTGTTTGCAAAGAAGGCTGCAGCAGCTGAGATTTCAGTATGGGTCTATCCCTGAATGAGCAAATTGTGACTTATGGGAACCTATTGCTGATGAACTGATTAAATATGCTTCACCTGTTTGTCCAGAAGTAGACAGTAGGACTCTCTCCTTTATAAACTCAGATCAGGAATGTTAGTTATATTTTAGAAGCAGTTTAATTCATCAGTTGTAAAAAAGATGTGCTATAACTTACTTTTTAATATAGATATGAAATTCAAATACCCCGCGGTCCACTACCCACTTCAAAAATCAATTTGTCTGTGAGCTAATGGTTTGAATTGTTCTCCAATCAGTGCTCTAGCTACAACAAAAGTGGCCTATTAGGAGATCGCTGATAGGACAACAATTCAGCTCACAGAAAAATGAAAATTTTTGAAGTGGGCAGCATCTTCATTAAATTCCATCTAAAATATCACTAACATTCCAGGTGAGAGGGTAGAGTTTACTGTCACTTTAAGTTTAGACCTTAATGTGTATAATAAAACTGAACGGAAAATTGCATGTTCTACAGGATGGAAAATCATGCATCCAGTTCAGAAAGAAGTACAGGAAAGGGTTAAATTGGGAAAATAACTGGCATTAGTACAGGATAAACTGGAATGGGCAAATTAATGTTTGGAATCTATGGAAGCTAGCACAAAATTCATGGAAAAGTTTACTGTGAAACAAAAATATTAGTTATATTGTAGCTATCTTAGGGTTTATTTTATAGGTAAGTATTTAGTTTTAAATAGGAATAATTTATTTCGATTTATTTAAATTATATTTAAGTTAGGGGGTGTTAGAGTTAGTGTTAGACTTAGGTTTAGGGGTTAATAAATATAATGTAGGTGGTGGCGGTATAGGGGGGCAGATTAGGGGTTAATAAATATAATGTAGGTGGTGGCGGTGTAGGGGGGGAGAGATTAGGGGTTAATAAATATAATGTAGGGGGCGGTGGGCTCCGGGAGTGGTGGTTTAGGGGTTAAACACTTTATTTTGTTGCGGCGGGGTCTGGGAGCGGCAGTATAGGGGTTAATAACTTTATGTAGGTGGTGGTGGTATAGGGGGCGGAAGATTAGGGGTTAATATGTATAATGTAGATGCCGGTGGGCTCCGGGAGCAGCGGTTTAGGGGTTAATACATTTATTAGAGTTGCGGTGGGCTCCGGGAGCGGCAGATTAGAGGTTAATAACTTTATTTAGGTGCGGTGGGGTCCAGGAGCACCGGTATAGGGGGTAAACAGTATAGTATAGTGGCAGTGTTTAGTGACAGGGTACCAAGAAAGCTGTAAAAAGGCCGAAGAGCAGCGAGATAAATGACTGTCAGTTAACAACAGTCCGCTGCTCATCGCACCGTACTTGGTGCGCGGCTTTTTGACAGCTTTTTTGGTAACTTTGGAGAACGTATTCAGGTCCGTGGCAGCGATGTTAGGCGAACTTAGGAGGGCGTATTGGTGCCGTCAAATGCAAGAAACTCGACGGCTTGATAAGTAGATGCCTATGTATAAATGTTTACTTACAAACATGCCTGATGAAGAAGCCATAGTACTTTCAAAGTTTTTTAAAAAAATCATTTTTCATTAACCAATAAAGGTATTACTTATACAATTTGTTTGTTATTTTATTTTTCATTATGGTTTGATCAGATTTTTATTTTGTTTCACCTGTACAAATCATGTAGCTTTCTTTATAATATGTTACATACGTTCCACATGTAAATATGATATCAAGTTTAGCTGCCATTTTTGTTACTGGTACTTCATAACATTTGTTTTATTATTTTGAACAGTTTGTTTATATAATATCACTAGAAATGTCTATAGGGCATTCTATGCTTTGTGTCATTATTGTTGGGAGAAGAAGCTTGCTTTTGGACACTAGGGGGTGATAAAGTTAATGTATCTTGTTAATCTTATTTTATTTCTTCTGCTCTATTGTATCTTTGATCTGCTGACCTTTCCTTAAAGGGACACTAAACCCAAAAATTTTCTTTCATGATTCAGGCAGATAATACACCTTTAAACAGCATTCCAATTTGCTTCATATTTTAGATATCCTTTGTTGAAGAAATAGCAATGCACATGGGTGAGCCAATCACACAAGACATCTATGTGCAGCCACCAATTATCAGTTACTGAGCCTATTTAGAAAATTAGAAATTTGTTTAAAATTGCATGCTCTTTCTAAATCATAAAAGAAAGAAAAATTGGGTTTCATGTCCCTTTAACTCACTTACTTCTTGTTTCTGTATTAGTTACTAGAAAGTTCTCTCAATGTCCTGACTGAAGATGTCTGCTGTATTGTTTATTTAATCCACAATACCCTGCATCATGCAGTTTAACAGATGACTTGATTAAAATGAAGAATAAAGTAAGAGCTGTTATCTTGAAGTAATACACCAAGCTCTGAAACTCATTGCTTTGTGTGGTAAGTTTTCCAAAGTAAAAACCATTGCTCTGCTATATTTGGTTTTAACAAATTTTATATTCCAACAATTACAATTTAAAAAGTCTTGAGTCGGACCATCAGGTACATTAAGTATACAAACAGAATTAGGACCTGTCCATCAATATTTCATTTGACAATATCAAAGTTTGTAGAATAGAAATATTTTTTGTAGAAGAGTTATTATTAGATACTGTGTGGGTGTTTCTAGCTTTTTTAATTACAGCTGATCTGTAATTATGTGCTTACTTTGAAAACACCAGAAACCTATTTTGAGAAACAATTAAAGAACGTATACGGCATGGAACAATGAAATGATGTGTTTGTTCCATTTTCATTTCACATGAATATGCAGCTTTTGGGAATTGGAAAGGGCTGTATACTTTTAAGTGCTTTTAAGTTGGTCCATTATATTGTTCATAGTCTTCTATATACTTTGCCCTCTTTGTTTATGACATTTTGTTAGCATTTCTAAAATTATATTTTAAACAACACATTGTTATATAATTTTTCCTCCAAAATATATTATTATGTTTTTTTTCAGCACTTAACATTCAAAGAAAATCAATACAATACAAAATAAAACTAATTCATTATTAAAATAATTGGTTAGTCTGCAAGGTTCGGTTTAGACTTTTCGGCCGATTTGGGTAGTCAAAGTTTTGTTCATGGCTGTGTTTGGTTCATCCAAATATTTGGATAAGAATTTAGTTTGAAGTGAAATTCATTCAATTAAATTAATGCCTATGGGAAGCCCACACAACAAAATTACACTGCTAGGAAATGCCAAAGGAAAGATTCAGGGGCCAATTTATCAAAGGTCTTGCGGACCTGAACCGACAGTGCGGATCAGGTCCGCAAGACCTTGCTGAATGCGGAAAGCAATACGCTCTCCGTATTCAGCATTGCACCAGCAGCTCACAAGAGCTGCTGGTGCAACGCCGCCCCCTGCTGACTCGCGGCCAATCAGCCGCCAGCAGGGAGGTGTCAATCAACCCGATCGTATTAGATTGGGTTGAATTCCGGCGATTTCTGTCCGCCTGCTCAGAGCAGGCGGACAGGGTTATGGAGCAGCGGTCTTTAGACCGCTGCTTCATAACTGCTGTTTCTGGCGAGTCTGAAGTTACTTTTTTTAACTCTGATTCTTTTTTAAACCTCTTATTCATCAATTTCTCACACACCTGCTCCATAACAAGTTTGTATTTAGAAGGGCAGGAGAGGCAGCGCCAGCAGAGCTCCTAAACTAGGTAGGTATATACACCTCACAAATATACCTCTGAGGGAGGAGAACAGACGTGTTTAGAGTCCCTTTACCACAGTGGCCAGCAGTTTCCTGGTGATTTGGCATTGACGGATGATAGTAAGAAAAACAACAGCAATCAGATTGGTGCAAACTTCAATGAGTTTATTCTGTGTAATAGTACACAAGGCGACATGTACTCCCCCTCAGGTGCAAAGGAAATCCTCTTACGTGTTTCATGTGAGAAATCACACTTCGTCACAGAGGTGTGGTTATACAGGTGTTGTGCTTATATATAGTGCTTTAACTCTTTGTAAGACGTGTAAGACAGTAAGTGACATATAATTAATGAGCTAACTAACACAATTAGTTTATATCCGTATTTGAAACCACAAGGATACAAGATATCAACTTAAATTAAAGTAAAGAAATAAAATAGTAAGAAATAATATAAAAATAAATGAATAAAAATTCAAAATGAATAAAAAATAAAATTATATATATATATATAGTTGAAAAGAGTGGTTACAGGCGCAGGACAAGACCACCTGCCTGTCTAAAATTGAAGGACAGTTAATACATATACATACAAATTCACTTAAAAAATCACGTTAAAATGTATCTACCAGTTATATATTTCTCTCTCTGTATATGTATTAACTGTCCTTCAATTTTAGACAGGCAGGTGGTCTTGTCCTACGCCTGTAACAACTCTTTTCAACTATTTATTCTATTCATTAACAGCTTACCTCTAGTGGTGGGGACCTCTTTTGGTAATCTGTTAGGCTAACAGCAGCATAACGTGACTTTCCTGAGTCTATAGTTGAGTTATAGGGACATTTAGATACCACTAAGAGGTGTAATTGTTCTTCTTTTTATCTATCTATCTATCTGTCTATCTATCTATATATATATAATATCAAAATGAAAACAACGGAAATATATGAAAAAATAATATACTAAAAATATGTAAAGAGAGTGGAACCATTGACAAAAAACAAAATTTATGCTTACCTGATAAATGTATTTATTTCCGGATATGGTGAGTCTAAGGCTTGAGTAATTACTTTTGAGAATATCTCTCCTGGCCAGCAGGAGGAGGCAAAGAGCACCACAGTTAAACTGCTAAGTATCACTCCCTTACCCACAACCCCCAGTCATTCGACTGAAGGGAAATGGAGAAAAAGGAGTAACACAAGGTGTAGAGGTGCCTGAGGTTATAGTCAAAAGAACAACAGTCTTAAAATAAAGGGTGGTGCCGTGGACTCACCATATCCGGAAAGAACATTTTTTATCTGGTAAGCATAAATTTTGTTTTTCTTTCCTAAGATATGGTGAGTCCACGGCTTGAGTAATTACTGTTGGGAACCAATACCCAAGCTAGAGGACACGGATAAATAAGGAGGGACAAGACAGGCAGTCCTAAACAGAAGGCACCACCGCTTGAAGAACCATTATCCAAAAAGAAGCCTCAGCTGAGGCAAAATAATCAAATTTGGAAAATTTTGAAAAAGTATGTAGAGAAGACCAAATTGCAGTCTTGCAAATTTGTTCCACAGAAGCTTCATTTTTCAAAGCCCAAGAAGAGGAAACAACTCTTGTGGAATGAGATGTAATTCTTTCAGGAGGCTTCTCTCCAGCAGTCTCATAAGCCAAACGAATTATCCTTCGTATCCAAAAAGAAAGAGTAGTAGCAGCAGCTTTCTGACCTTTACGTTTCCCAGAGAAACAGACAAAGAGGGCAGAGGACTGGCAAAAATCCTTAGTCTCCTGTAAGTAGAATTTAAAAGCACGTACAACATTAAATTGTGTAACAAACGTTCTTTGGAAGAAGAAGGATTAGGACACAGAGAGGGAACAAAAATTTCCTGATTGATATTTCTATTAGAAACAACCTTAGGAAGAAAACATAACTTAGTACGAAGAACCGCCTTATCGGCATGAAAAATAAGATAAGGGGAATCACGCTGCAGAGCTGTGAGTTCCAAGACTCTTCAAGCAGAAGAGATAGCAATAAGAAACAAAACCTTCCAGATAACAACTATAGGGGGTAGTTATCAACGTGTCTACTTTTCCTGCCTTCGCCTAAGCTCGCCTCACATCGCCGCCGCTGACCTGCAAAAATTTGCCTAAGTTATCAAAAAAGCTGTCAAAAAGCCGCGCACCAAGTACGGGGCGATGAGCAGCGGACTGTGATAGTTATCACTCATCCGATCTCACTACTCTTAGGTTTTTTTACAGCTTTCTTGCTAGCCTGTCACTAAGCACCCACACTAAACTACACTGTTCTACCCCCTATACAGGCGCCCCGGAGCCCCCCACAACTAAATAAAGTTACTAACCCCTAAACCGCCGCTCCTAGACCCCGCCGCAACTCTTATAAATGTATTAACCCCTAAACCGCCGCCCCCGGACACCGCCGCAACCTACATTATACCTAGTAACCCCTATCCTGCCCCCCCCTATACCGTCGCCCTCTATAATAAAGTTATTAACCCCTATCCTGCTGATCCCGCACCTCGCCGCAACTAAATAAATAGTTTAACCCCTAAACCGCCACTCCCTGACCCCGCCACAACCTATTTTACATTTATTAACCCCTATCCTGCCCCCCTACACCGTCACCACCTATAATAAATTTATTAACCCCTATCCTGCCCCCCACTACACCTATCCTGCCCCCTAACTTAAATATTAATTAAATAAATCTAAATAATATTTCTATTATGAACTAAATTAATCCTATTTAAAACTAAATACTTACCTTTAAAATAAACCCTAATATAGCTACAATATAAATAATAATTATATTGTAGCTATGTTAGGATTTATTTTTATTTTACAGGCAAATTTCAATTTATTTTAACTAGGTACACTAGCTATTAAATAGTTATTAACTATTTAATAGCTTATCTAGCTAAAATAAAGAGAAATTAACCTGTAACATAAAAACTAACCTAAGTTACAATTACACCTAACACTACACTATACTTTAATAAATTATTCCTATTTAAAACTAAATACTTACCTGTAAAATAAACCCTAAGATAGCTACAATATAATTAATAATTACATTGTAGCTATCTTAGGATTTATATTTATTTTACAGGTAACTTTGTATTTATTTTAGCTAGTTAGAATAGTTATTAAATAGTTATTAACTATTTAATAACTACCTAGCTAAAAGAAATACAAAATTACCTGTAAAATAAATCCTAACCTAAGTTACAATTAAACCTAACACTACACTATCATTACATTAATTAAATAAATTACCTACAAATAACTACAATTAAATACAATTACATAAACTAACTAAAGTACAAAAAATAAAAAAAGCTAAGTTACAAAAAATAAAAAAAAATAAGTTACAAACATTTAAAAAAGAGGAGATCCAGAGCAGCAGAAGTCATCATCCAAGGGGCGCTGAAGAAATCTTCCATCTGATGAAGTGATCCTCAAAGCGGCACTGAAGAAGTCTTCGATCCGGGCGATGTCATCTTCCAAGCGGGGTCTTCAATCTTCTTCTTCAGGATCCATCTTCAAGCTATTTTAAGCTACTTACACCTAATCTAAGCCCCCTAATAAAATAAAAAAGCCCCCCAAAATAAAAAAAATGCCCTACTGTATTCTAAATTTAAAAAGTTCAAAGCTCTTTTACCTTACCAGCCCTTAAAAGGGCCTTTCGTGGGGCATGCCCCAAAAAATTCAGCTCTTTTGCCTGTAAAAGAAAAATACAACCCCCCCCCCCAACATTAATACCCACCACCCACATACCCCTAATCTAGTGTCTTCACTCAGCCAAGCCACCGATGGAACTGAAGAGGAGATCCGGAGCGGCAGAAGACATTATACAAGGGGCGCTGAAGAAATCTTCCATCCGATGAAGTGATCCTCCAAGTGGCGCTGAAGAAGTCTTCCATCCGATGAAGTGATCCTCCAAGCGGCGCTGAAAAAGTCTTCCATCCGGGCGATGTCATCTTCCAAGCGGGGTCTTCAATCTTCTTCTTCAGGATCCATCTTCATTGCGCCGACGCGGAACATCCTTCTTTCCCGATGGACTACCGACGAATGAAGGCTCCTTTAAGGGACGTCATCCAAGATGGCGTCCCTTCAATTCCGATTGGCTGATAGAATCCTATCAGCCAATCGGAATTAAGGTAGGAAAAATCTGATTGGCTGATTGAATCAGCCAATCAGATTGAGCTTGCATTCTATTGGCTGATCGGAACAGCCAATAGAATGCGAGCTCAATCTGATTGGCTGATTGGATCAGACAATCGGATTGAACTTCAATCTGATTGGCTGATTCAATCAGCCAATCAGATTTTTCCTACCTTAATTCCGATTGGCTGATAGAATCCTATCAGCCAATCGGAATTGAAGTGACGCCATCTTGGATGACGTCCCTTAAAGGAGCCTTCATTCGTCGGTAGTCCGTTGGGAAAGAAGGATGTTCCGCGTCGGCGGAATGAAGATGGATCCTGAAGAAGAAGATTGAAGACCCCGCTTGGAAGATGACATCGCCCGGATCGAAGACTTCTTCAGCGCCGCTTGGAGGATCACTTCATCGGAGGGAAGATTTCTTCAGCGCCCCTTGGATGATGACTTCTGCCGCTCTGGATCTCCTCTTCAGTTCCATCGGTGGCTCGGCTGAGTGAAGATGACTAAAGGTAGGATGATCTTCAGGGGGGTAGTGTTAGGTTTTTTTAAGGGGGGTTTGGGTTAGATTAGGGGTATGTGGGTGGTGGGTTTTAATGTTTGGGGGGTTGTATTTTTCTTTTAAAGGCAAAAGAGCTGAATTTTTTGGGGCATGCCCCACAAAAGGCCCTTTTAAGGGCTGGTAAGGTAAAAGAGCTTTGAACTTTTTTAATTTAGAATAGGGTAGGGCATTTTTTTATTTTGTGGGGCTTTGTTATTTTATTAGGGGGCTTAGATTACATGTAAGTAGCTTAAAATTGTTGTAATATTTTTTAAATGTTTGTAACTTATTTTTTTTATTTTTTGTAACTTAGCTTTTTTAATTTTTTGTACTTTAGTTAGTTTATGTAATTGTATTTAATTGTAGTTATTTGTAGGTAATTTATTTAATTAATGTAATGATAGTGTAGTGTTAGGTTTAATTGTAACTTAGGTTAGGATTTATTTTACAGGTAATTTTGTATTTCTTTTAGCTAGGTAGTTATTAAATAGTTAATAACTATTTAATAAATATTCTAACTAGCTAAATACAAAGTTACCTGTAAAATAAATATAAATCCTAAGATAGATACAATGTAATTATTAATTATATTGTAGCTATCTTAGGGTTTATTTTACAGGTAAGTATTTAGTTTTAAATAGGAATAATTTATTAAAGTATAGTGTAGTGTTAGGTGTAATTGTAACTTAGGTTAGTTTTTATTTTACAGGTTAATTTCTCTTTATTTTAGCTAGGTAAGCTATTAAATAGTTAATAACTATTTAATAGCTATTGTACCTAGTTAAAATAAATTGAAATTTGCCTGTAAAATAAAAATAAATCCTATCATAGCTACAATATAATTATTATTTATATTGTAGCTATATTAGGGTTTATTTTAAAGGTAAGTATTTAGTTGTAAATAGGATTAATTTAGTTCATAATAGAAATATTATTTAGATTTATTTAATTAATATTTAAGTTAGGGGGTGTTAGGGTTAGTGTTAGACTTAGGTTTAGGAGTTAATAATTTTATTGCAGTGGCGGCGGTGTAGTTGAGGGCAGGATAGGGGTTAATAAATTTAATATAGGTTGCGGCGGGATCAGGGAGTGGCGGTTTAGGGGTTAACATGTTTAATATAGTTGCGGTGGGCTCCGGGAGCGGCGGTTTAGGGGTTAACATGTATATTATAGTTGCGGTGGGCTCCGGGAGCAGCGGTTTAGGGGGTAAACACTTTATTTACTTGCGACGGTGTAGGGGGGACAGATTAGGGGTTTTTAGACTCGGGGTACATGTTAGGGTGTTAGGTGCAGACATCTCCCATAGGAATCAATGGGATGTCTGGCAGCAGCGAACATGAACTTTCGCTATGGTCAGACTCCCATTGATTCCTATGGGATCCGCCGCCTCCAGGGCGGCGGATTGAAAACCAGGTACGCTAAAAGTGCCGAGCGTACCTGCTAGTTTTTTGATAACTAGCAAAAGTAGTCAGATTGTGCCGCACTTGTGTGCGGAACATCTGGAGTGATGTAAGAATCGATTTGTGTCGGACTGAGTCCGGGGGATCGAAGCTTACATCACAAAATTCTACTTTTGCCAGTATCTAGCCTTTGATAACTTAGGCGAATCAGCCTCACCACAAATACGCTGCAGAATTCCAGCGTATTTGAGGTTGACGGCTTGATAACTACCCCCCTTAATGTCTAAGGAATGCAACGGCTCAAACGGAGCCAGCTGTAAAACTTTAAGAACAAGGTTAAGGCTCCAAGGAGGAGCAACAGACTTAAAGACAGGCCTGATTTTGACCAAGGACTGACAAAAAGATTGCACATCTGGCACATCCGCCAAAGTTTATGTAGTAAAACAGATAAAGCAGAAATCTGACCCTTCAGGCTACTAACTGACAATCCCTTCTCCAGGCCTTCCTGAAGAAAAGATAAAATTCTAGGATATCTAATGCTACTCCAAGAGTAGCCCTTGGATTGACACCAATAAAGATATGGCCACCATATCTTATGGTAAATCTTTCTAGTAACAGGCTTGCGAGCCTGAATCATGGTCTCAATGGCCGACTCAGAAAAACCACGCTTAGACAGAATTAATGAAGATTAATGAAGCAGTCAGCTTCAGAAAAACAAGATTTGGATGAAGGAAGGGACCCTGAATCAGGAGGTCCTTCCTCAGAGGTAGTCTCCAAAGTGGGAGAGATGACATCTCCACTAGGTCTGCAAACTAGATCTTGCAAGGCCCATGCAGGGGCTATTAGAATCACCAACGCCCTCTCCTGTTTGATATGAGCAATGACTCATGGAAGGAGAGCAAACAGAGGAAACAGGTATGCCAACCTGAAAACCCAAGGAACCACCAGAGCATCTATCAGAAAGGCCTGCGGATCTCTTGACCTTGAACGGTACCTTGGAAGCTTGGCGTTCTGACGGGATGCCATCAGATCTAACTCCGGCACCCCCATTTGAGGACTAAGCTCGAAAACACCTCCGGATGGAGTTCCCACTCCCCAGGATGAAAAGTCTGTCTGCTCAGAAAATCTGCTTCCCAGTTGTCTACTCCTGGATGGCAGATAGACAGCAATTGTGGATCTCTGCCCACTGAAGAATCTGAGTAACCTCCTTCATGGCTAAGGAACTCAGAGTTCCTCCCAGGTGATTGATGTAAGCCACAGAGGTTATGTTCACATGCACAACTGGAGAGCTCTCAAATGGAATCGACCAAGAGGAATGATGTCCATGGAAGCCACCATCAGATCGATTACCTCCATACATTGAGCCACTGAAGGACGAGCAGTAGCCTGAAGAGAGAGGAAAGAGGAAAGGATTTTGTTTTTCCTGACCTCTGTCAGAAAAATCTTCATCAATAGAGAATCTATTATAGTCCCTAAGAACACTACTCTTGTAGCAGGGGAAGGGAGCTTTTTTCCAGATTCACATTGCACCCGTGGGAACGAAGAAAAGACAACAATATCTCTGTGTGAGATTTTGCTTTTTGAAAAGATGGCACCTGAAACAATATGTCGTCCAGGTAGGGTGCCACAGCAATTCTATGAAAACGAATCACTGCCAAAAGAGTCCCCAGAACCTTTGAAAATATTCTAGGAGCCATGGCTAGACCAAATGGAAGGAGGCCAAAAAGTGAGCGGTACACCCTCTACCTCCAAGATTCCTAACGCATTCTAAAGTCAGTAGTTATGAGTTTTACACTACAACACTGTAGCATAAAACGCATAACTAAAGTGCTAAAAAGTACACTAACACCCATAAACTACCTATCAACCCCTAAACCCTAAGCCCTCCCGCATCGCAAACACTATAATAAAAATTTTAACCCCTAATCTGCCACTCCGGACATCGCCGCTACTCGAATAAACATATTAACCCCTAAACCGCCGCACTCCTGCTTAGCAAACACTAGTTAAATATTATTAACCCCTAATGTGCCGCCCCTAACATCGCCACCACCTACATTATACTTATTAACCCCTAATCTGCCGCTCCGGACATCGCCGCCACCTACATTATATTTATTAACCCCTAATCTGCTGCCCCCAACATCGCCCAACACCTGCATTATATTTATTAACCCTAATCTGCCGCCCCCAATGTCGCCGCAACCTACCAACACTTATTAACCCCTAATCTGCTGCCCCCAACGTCGCAGCCACTATTCTAAATTTATTAACCCCTAAACCTAAGTCTAACCCTGACCCTAACACCCCCTAACTTATAATTTAAATAAATCTAAATAAAAATTACTATTATTTATTACCTAAATAATTCCTATTTAAAACGAAATACTTACCTATAAAATAAACCCTAAGATAGCAACAATATAACTAATAGTTAAATTGTATCTAGCTAAGGGTTTATTTTTATTTTACAGGCAAGTTTGTATTTAATTTAACTAGGTAGAATAGTTATTAAATAGTTATTAACTATTTAATAACTACCTAGCTAAAATAAATACAAATTTACCTGTAAAATAAAACCTAACCTAAATTACACTAACACCTATCACTACACTACAATTAAATAAATTACCTAAATTAAATACAATTAAATAAATTAAATAAATTAGCTAAATCACAAATTACAGAAAATAAAAAACAAATTACAAGATATTTAAACTAATTACACTTAATCTAATAGCCCTATCAAAATAAAAAAACTATCAATCGCCCTTAAAAGGGCCTTTTGCAGGCATTGCCCCAAAGAAATCAGCTCTTTTACCTGTAAAAAAAATACAAGCAACCCCCCAACAGTAAAACCCACCACCCACACAACCAACTCCCCAAATAAAAGCTTAACTAAAAAAACCTAAGCTCCCATTGCCCTGAAAAGGGCATTTGGATGGGCTTTGCCCTTAAAAGGGCATTTAGCTCTATTGCAGGCCCAAAGCCCTAACCTAAAAAATAAACCCACCCAATACACCCTTAAAAAAATCCTTTGTTTATTTCTATCAGCCAATCGGAATTAACGTAGAAAAAATCCTATTGGCTGATGCAATCAGCCAATAGGATTGAACTTCAATCCTATTGGCTGATTGGATCAGCCAATAGGATTGAGCTTGCATTCTATTGGCTGTTCCGGAAGGATGAAGATAGAAGATGCCGGATGAAGACTTCTGCCCATCTGGAGGACCACTTCTGCCCGTCTGGAGGACCACTTTTGCTGGCTTCATTGAGGACATCTTGCCGCTTGGATGAAGACTTCTCCCGGTAAGTAAATCTTCGGGGGTTAGTGTTAGGATTGTTTTAAAGGTGTATTGGGTGGGTTTATTTTTTAGGTTAGGGCTTTGGGCCTGCAATAGAGCTAAATGCCCTTAGCTTATGTTTTTTTAGTTAGGCTTTTATTTGGGGGGTTGGTTGTGTGGGTGGTGGGGTTTTTTTTTTCTATATAGTATAAGTCCCTTCTCTTATTTTCACACCTGCTTCATTATTGGGAATTACATCCAGCAACAGAAGTAATTTCTTGGAAAACAGTAATTTTGCTACTTTCTTCATCAAGTTTACATTTATTTCCCTTGTACTTGGATTGTAATATATATATATATATATATATATATATATATATATATATATATATATACAGTATATACATTCAAAGCTGTTGCACACCTTGGTTCTGTAAAGACTTTACTTACAATTTCTATTTGGATATACTGGATCCTCCCTACACCTACTTTAAAGTGATGGTAAACTCACTATAATGACAATGTTATTTCCTAAAGCTTTTATTACACATATACTTTGTATACTCTAATTTCTTTACTAATCAATGTTTAAGACAGAGTAAATTACTTTTTTTATTTGCAGGATTGCCTGTCCCTGGCCGCCTCCGTGTAAAAAATACTGATTGTGAAATTTGATTGACATATGGCACATCCAATAGCAGATGCACCATACGCCCTATGTATTTGATCTTCAGCACGCTCCCGTGCCGCTGCTTTGAGGGCTCTGAATTAGCAATGCACACTGCGCAAGTGCAGTTATCAGATGAGCCGACAGCGGCCTCATGTAAACAGACTGTTTACATGAGGCCGCTGTCGGCTCATCTGTGTTCTTTGCTACCCTTAACATCTGGGCCTTCGGAATTGCTCTCACCAGTGATCTGGGATGACTGCTATTAGCATGCAATATAGAGTTTCTGTCTGTCTCTTTCTGGAAGAGTTTGGTACCCAGTCTACCATCTTCCTTATAGATCCGTAGATCTAAAAAATCAATTGTTGTCTTACTTGCAGAGATCTTGAGTTTGGTTGGGCAATTAGACTAATTTAATGTGTTCACCCATTCCTTGAGTGTCTGCTCATCATCTCTCCATATCAATAGTATATATAATTCCATAATCATATTTAATGTTTTTTACTGTGTATTTAAAAACAATTATGGGATTCAGATCTGGACTCATAGAATGCCACTTTGGAACGGTCCAATGTTTTCTTCTTATCTGTTCTTGGGTGCTTTTTGAGGTATGTTTTGGGTCATTACCCTGCTGGAGGACCCATGACCTGTGACCCTGGGCAGTTCATTTCACTCCAGAATGCCTTGATACTCTTCTAATTTAATTGTGCAGTACACAGATTCTAGGCACCCAGTACCAGAGGATGCAAAGCAACTCCAAAACATCACTGAACCTCCTCAATGTTTCATGGTAGGGATGGTGTTCTTTTCTTTGAAAGCTTATTTTTTCCTTCTGACACTTTACACTTTACACTTACACTTTACACTTTACACTTACACTTTACACTTTGACACTTTACTCTAGATCTCCACTCACTCATGCAAAACTGACACACGCTAAATTTGTTTGCACTTGAGTGAACACACTTACTTTAAACTTGTAGTATGTGAGCAAGTTAGCTAACAATAGTGCACCACTTTTAATCAAGCCCAAAGGCAGGAGACCTGCTTACCTGTTCCAGCCATGCCACTACTGCAATATATATTAAGCTACAACTCGTTAACACTAAACTAGTACAGAACAATTATATATCCCTGGTCCCCAGAGTGAAGTAAAAATAATGCAGTATGTACAGTTACACTGCACTGTAAGAAAAAATCTGATTCTGCACACAAAAGGTTTTTTTCTTAAAAAAAAGCACACACACTGACAGAGGCACACGCCACTGCACTGATCAGAAGCTGAAATAAAAGTGATTAAAAGTTGGCAACCGTTCACTTAAACTTCCACCTCTTTATACTAGGTTAAAAGTGAGTTGGACAAGACTGTTTCACATTTAATGCCTGACTTGCTAGCTCTCACATTGATCATTTAGTAATGCGCTGTTAGCATTGGACAGGAGAAGTTCTACACATGAATGGTCAGACTTTCTGTACATCACTGCAAAAAATGAACTGATTTGTCAAAAGAACTCAGATCTTTCACCTTTTCCTGTTTTCTCTGCCCTTTTTTTGACAATGAAAGTGCTGAATGAAAACAAAACTAATGTGACTAATAAACATGAACATTTTCATTACTCCGCCATTTTGTACCCATTTCCATTTGTCTACTCCACTAGTTTTCAAACCAGTCCTCAGGTCTCCCCAACAGTCCAAGTTTTCTGGATTACTTTGGATGAGAGCAGGTAAAATAACCATGTTCACTAATCAGCTGATTGTTTCACCTGTGCTCTAGTTCAGATATCCATAAAATGTGGCCTGTTAGGGAGGCTTGAGGACAGGTTTGAAAACCAGTGGTCTACTCGTTATGTGGATGAATGGACGAATTGCCCAAAATCTTTTTCAAAATTCCACCTTTTTCCTACTACCCATAATTTAAAGGGTCCCTTAGTTCTTAACTAGCCAATGCTTTCATTCTAGGCAATCATCATCTGGTGAAAGTTAATTTTTTAGTTTACTAATCCATGTGCTATTCTGGAAACTGATTTATAATTCAATAGTCAGTGCTTCATGTAATTCCAAAAAATATATATTAATTTAGAAAGAATGTCCTCATATACTCTGTTCATTAGTGAGAAAGCTGCTGCTCAAGCAGAGGTGTTTATGTGTAGCTCTGTTGGTTCATCTTTATAAAACCCAGACTCTTGACTCTTGGTAGTACTGCTTTTGATACTACAAGCTTTGACTACATATTGAAGTGACTGAACAAAAATGTGTTTAAACATAAAGTGATCTCTTGGCCTTAATGGCTAATTTACCACCACATATGCAGATAGAGGACCTTCTGGACTGTAGAGCAGAACATCTTGCAGTGTCTGTTTGTGACAATTCTTCTATTTTGGACTTTGGTGCAAATCAGTGGTACTAGAGCTTTACTTCAACATCAGAGGCCCTCCATAAATTGCAGCCCTACTTACCTAATTCATGTAACATGTATTTAGTAACCTCACTGCATTTGGAGATACTGGCAGGCTCTGCAAGAACAGACTGCTAGGACTACTCTTCAGATCTAATGGTGGGCCTGTAGAATTAATACACAGTGCTGATGAGAAAGAGGAGACCTAAAGGTGGTACATAGATCTGAAAGCACATAGGGTTGTCATATTTTACAACTCAGTAGCCTTGCTGTTATGGTACTGTGTTGTGGAGGCCTGATGCTCTGTGTGGTGAACTGCACTTGCCTTATTTTATTGTGACAAGCCTCATCTACAAACATAATACAATCTGAGCATTCTGATAAGCTAGGCTACTTGTGGAGAGGAATTACAGTGAAATATTTGCCTAAATTGTTTTTCTATATATACTGTTGTTTTCAGATGTGTTGCATAGCTGTAAAGCTCTGCAGATTAATCAACTGTCTGCACAAGCTTAGTAGCCATTCCAGTATGTAGGGATCACCAGTGATGTGCTGTCATAGGAGGCAGGTGAGGCAGCGCCTCACCTGTCCTATGTGTGTAATTACACCAACCAATACATTTTTAATAATAAAAAATAAAAAAATATATATATTTTTTTATTAATTAGTGACCCCCCCCTACCCCCCCCACCCCCCTGCCACCCCCTACCCCCCCCACCCCCCTGCCACCCACTCAGCTATATTTTTTTTTATTAAATTGACTGTCGTGTGGTATTCTCAACAAATACAATCATATTGCGCAAGTAGGAAGAGGCTGTGAGCCCTTCCGTTGCGCAATATGATTGAATTTGTTTGTATGGGCCGCAGGAGACTGCCACCCAGTGGCGACTAACATTTAATGTCTCCTCTTTGCGGCCCAAACCGCTCCCAATAGAGGCTATTCTATGGCAGCCTCGGGAGCCCTCTCAGCCCTGCCTGCCTCGCCTCAGCCAATCAGCGTGCCACGTGGTCCCAGTTTCACTGACACTGACTACTAGTCAGTGGGTGGGACTGTTGCGGCAGGTGGGAGGGAGATCAGGGGGCGCGGAGTGAGAGATGCGTTGAAGACACAGTCACTGAATCAATGAAGAATTCAGTTTCAGTGTTACTTAGTTTGAAGAGGTCTCAATGGGATGGATGGACTGCAGCCGCTGCCTGCCACGCACTCACACTGTCACGCCGGACTCCGGAGGTGTCTGTTGGTGCACTGTGAGTGAGGCTCATAACAGGTCAGTGAGAGCTCAGAGCTGCAGCAGCAGTGCAGCTGCCATGCTAGTGGAAGGAACACAACTTCTTT
Source organism: Bombina bombina (assembly GCF_027579735.1). Lineage (NCBI taxonomy): Eukaryota > Metazoa > Chordata > Amphibia > Anura > Bombinatoridae > Bombina > Bombina bombina. The sequence goes on along the minus strand of NC_069504.1, from coordinate 264,433,206 downwards.
GAGTCTGACTCGCGTCTCACTGACTGTTGTCTGTGAGACTGTGAGCAGTCTGTCAGTGATGTTAGATGTATGTGTGCGACTAGTGTGCTGCCTTCCTCAACCACCATAAAAACAACAATACTGTCTCCCCCCCCTCCAGTGTGTTTCTCCCCTCCCCTCTTTATCTCCCCCCCTTGTGTCTCCCCCCGTGTCTCTCCCCTCCTCCCCTGTGTCTCTCCCCCCTCCCCTGTGTCTCTCCCTCCCCTGTGTCTCTCCCCCCCTCCTCTGTGTCTCTCCCCACCCTCCCCTGTGTCTCTCCCCACCCTCCCATGTGTCTCTCCCCCCTCCCCTGTGTCTCCCCCCCTCCACTGTGTCTCTCCCCCTCCCTGTGTCTCTCCCCCCTCCCTGTGTTTCTCCCCCCCTCCCCTGTGTCTCCCCCCTCCCCTGTGTCTCCCCCCTCCCTTGTCTTTCTCTCCCCCCCTCCCTTGTCTCTCTCTCCCCCCTCCCTTGCCTCTCTCTCCCACCTCCCTTGTGTCTCTCCCCCCTCCCTTGTCTCTCTCTCCCCCCTCCCTTGTCTCTCTCTCCCCCCTCCCTTGTCTCTCTCTCCCCCTCCCTTGTCTCTCTCTTCCCCCTCCCTTGTCTCTCTCTCCCCCCCCTCTCCTGTCTCTCTCTCCCCCCTCCCCTGTCTCTCTCTCTCCCCCCTCCCCTGTCTCTCTCTCTCCCCCCTCCCTTGTCTCTCTCTCTCCCCCCTCCCTTGTCTCTCTCTCTCCCTCCCTTGTCTCTCTCTCCCCCCTCCCTTGCCTCTCTATCCCCCCTTCCCTGTCTCTCTATCCCCCCTCCGTTGTCTCTCTATCCCCCTTCCCCTGTCTCTATCCCCCCTCCCTGTCTCTATCCCCCCTCTCCCCTGTCTCTATCCCCCCTCTCCCCTGTCTCTATCCCCCCTCTCCCCTGTCTCTACCCCCTCTCCCCTGTCTCTAACCCCCCTCTCCCCTGTCTCTACCCCCATCCCCTGTCTCTATCCCCCCTCTACC